>NW_028261381.1:39351901-39536901 GCF_051295495.1 Thamnophis sirtalis | reverse complement strand
CTCCAATGTGGGAAACAATACAGTACATGGTTCACTGCATTGTACTGCATATACCATGTTGCTCAGTTTTTATCTGGGTGTTTTATCCTTGGGGTGGACAAGCTTCTGCCTTAGTGTATTCTTGGATTTGAAGTGTGCACATATGTGCCTTCTGAGCTTTTCCGATATTCCTGCAGCGTAAGGAATGAAAACATTGCTTTGCTTATTTTTCTACTTGTTGTCTGTTATGGAGGAGCTCCTGTGGGGGTCCTTTTTGAGATGTGATGAAGGCCCACCTTGGGATAGCCACATGTTCTGAGGGCTTCCTTGATGTGTTTTCGTTCCTTTTCTTTTCCATCTTTGCTGATAGGCAGGCCTTCAGCTCGGTGCTGTATGGTTCTGATGACTCCCATTTTGTGCTCCAATGGGTGGTGGGAATCAAAATGTAAATATCGATCTGTGTGAGTGGGTTTTCGATAAACTTCAATTTTAAGACTTCTGTCTTCCTTAATGTGTACTGCACAGTCCAGGAAGGCTAAACTATTTTCCTTAACATCTTCCTGTGTGAATTTGATGTATCTGTCCACAGAGTTGATAAGTTTTCTGAACACTTCCAATTCCTGTGATTTGATATTGACCCAAGTGTCATCCACATACCTACACCAATGAGTGTGTGGAATTCCTGTGAAGGAGTCTAGGGCTTTGGTTTCTATCTCTTCCATGTAAAGATTGGCCACAATGGGGAGGGGGGACACATAGCGCAGCCATTTTTTGTCTATAGAAACTGTTCTGTCCCCCCTTCTCCACTCGTTAACAGATGACAGGCAAACAAACTTAAAAGGAATTCTCTTTATCAGTTCTCGGCTCAGACTAGCTACGAGCCCTAAAATAAACAGAAATAAAGTCTCTTCCAAGAAGATAACAGAATACAAAACAAAAACTCTTACAAAGCAATGCACTTCTCCAAGTGCCTCCTTGAATCAGGGTTACAGAAAGCAAATCACTTTTCCAAGTGCTCTCAAATAAACCACAACCGATGATCAATGAATGTTGAACGAACGAAGGAACGTTGACTCGTGCAACTAGGGCGTGGCACCATCTGTCCTTTTATCTTCAGAACCCCATTAACGAGCCCCAGCTACATCGTTAATCTTCCATCCCAAAAAGACTCACAGAAGACCTCTGCTGAGTCACAACACTATCCCCCACCGCAGCGCCCTTTCCCCGGGTTCCGATGGTCTGGATGCGGTCAGAATGATTTGTCCACAAGAGTGCCCGGACCCATTTCCTGTGGTGCCTTTTTCATGAGTCCCAAACCTCTGCAGGAATAGCCCCCTTGAATCGGAACTCCTTAGGTATCCAGTGACCACCATGTTTCCTTCCGCCCTTCACGGCATCGACACCCCGTCCAGGGTCCTTCACCCTCTGCAAGGCCGACCCACCAGCCCTCCTACCATCAGAGGTTGACAGCAGCTCTACCAGCTTCGTCCGCGCCTTAACACCCTGTCCAGGGTCCTCCACCCTCTGCAAGGCCGACCCACCAGCCCCCCTACCATCGGAGGTTGACGGCAGCTCTACCAGCTTCGGCCAAGCCTTAAAACCCTGTCCAAGGTCCTCCACCCTCTGCAAGGCCGACCCACCAGCCCCCCTACCATCGGAGGTTGATGGCAGCTCTACCAGTCTCGGCTGAGCCTTAAAACCCTGTCCAGGGTCCTCCACCTCCTCCAAGGCCAACCCACATGACCCCTCGCCATCGGAGTCTGGCAGCAGCTCCACCGACTCCTGCCAAGCCACCACGCAATCCCCTCCCGCAGAGCCCTTCCCCCGGTGTCGATGATCGGGGTGCGGCCCAGAAGGGTTGGTGACGGCCTCCACGGAACACGGTCCAAGACACTGGTACCCCGCTGGGAACCTAGAAACAAAGTCCAGTGCTGCGGGGACCGGAGTCGACAATGGCTGGAATCTTGGCGGAGTTCTCCTTGCAGACCTGGCCCATTTGCACTGGGCACATGACTTCACGCACCTCCACATGTCATTTTTCAGATTGGGTCACCAAAATTGACGGGAGGCCAGGCGCAACATCCAAAGAAACCCCCAATGTCTTGATGCAGACGCGCAATGAATCTGCGAGAGCACCCGTCGATGGATGTGCCCTGCGGGAACATAGAGCCGGCCCCGACACTTCAAACGATCCCCTTCCAAAGTCCATGGGGACGCTGGCCCCACTTCCACCTTTCGTCGCTCCACCCAGTCATCACCCTGCTGCGCATCCTGCATCAGATACTGCTTGCTCACGGGATGACAAACGGCAGTGCAGGATGCAACAGGTAGAACAGTCCAAGGTGGAAGCAAGTTCGCAGGGTCAGAGTTCTCTACTTTACTTGGCAGGGCATCCGCCCTGGGACTCCACACCCCCCGAACGCACGCTACCTTGTGCAAATGGGGTATCACGGCCGCACAAACGTGCTGGTTGTCTGACATGATAGTGCGTTGCTGAGGGATGGCTGCAGTCCATGCAATCCTTCTGTTCTTCTTGGGGCAACTCCCAGCCAGGTGTCCAAGATCCCCACAGTAGAAGCACAATCCCTCAGCACGTCGTCTGTCCATCTCTGTCCGTGACACTCGAGGTCTGACAGCACCCAATTCCATGGGCTCCTCCCAGTCCACTGCAGTCCCTTGCTGAACCGGCATGCTGGTGGTCTCCTGGAATAAACGGCGAGGCCTTCGCCTCTGCAGCCGTGCGTCTATCCGGAGGCACAAGTGGACCAACGCATCGAACGTCGGTGGCCTGTCCACCCTCACCAGTTCATCCTGCAAGGCCTCAGACAATCCATCCTGGAGCGTATCCATTAGAGCTGGTTCATTCCACGTAGAATCCTGGCTACGCAGCCTGAATTCACTAACATAGTCCTGCAATGAACCACTCCCCTGCTGCAGTGACTTCAGACTTCTAGCTGATGTTTCCCCCTTGATAGGATCTTCAAACATCTGTTTGAAGTACTGACAAAAGCCCTGGAAGTCATCCAACAAAGGGCTCTGCTGAATTAACAAGGGGGTAGCCCAACGGGCAGCTGTGCCTGAGAGCAAACTGATAATGAATCCCACCTTCGTCCGGTCAGTGGGAAAGTCCTCCGCTCTCAGGCTAATAAACATCTGGCACTGTCCCAAGAATGCTGCAAACATGTCCTGGTTGCCGTCAAATTTATCCGGCATAGCTACTGGGCACTTCCTCCGTGTCTGCTGGGGGTGAACCAACCTCTGCATTTGAGCCATTTGGTCCGTCAGTACGGCCATTTGTTGCACGAGTTGTGTATTTGCAGCCTGTAATTGCTCCATAATTAATGAAATGGAGGTTTGTCAGGCAGGAGTCAAACTGTTCTGTCCCCCCTTCTCTGCTCGTTAACAGACGACAGGCAAACAAACTTAAAAGGAACTCTCATTATCAGTTCTCGGCTCAGACTGGCTACGAGCCCAAAAATAAACAGAAATAAAGTCTCTTTCAAGAAGATAACAGAATACAAAACAAAAACTCTTACAAAGCAATGCACTTCTCCAAGTGCCTCCTTGAATCAGGGTTACAGAAAGCAAATCACTTCTCCAAGTGCTCTCAAATAAACCACGACCGATGATCAATGAATGTTGAACAAACATAGGATGTTGACTCCTGCAACCAGGGCGTGGCACCATCCATCCTTTTATTTCCAGAACCCCACTAACGAGCCCCAGCTGCATCGTTAATCTTCCATCCTGAAAAGACTCACAGAAGATGTCTGCTGAGTCACAACAAGAAACCTTCATTGTATTTAAAATAGGTAGTCATCAAGCAGAGGTCCAGCAAGGCACATATGTGCCTAAGGTTCTTTTCCTAAATACAGTTTACTGATAGTAAAAAGGGATTTTTAATAAGTGAAATAGCATTGTTTATGACCATGATGGCGAACCTATGCCACCTGTGGCACATGGAGCCATATCTGAGGGCATGTGAGGCATTTCCCTATGTCAGCTCCAGCGCACTTGTGCATGCTGGCCATTTTCGGCCTTCCGGAGGGGCATGGGGAGGCTGTTTTCACCTCCTGAAGCCTGGGAAGTATGAAAAATGGACCTACCGGGCCCATTGGAAGTCGGGAAATATGCTGTTTCCTGCCTCCGGAGGGTCTGGGTGGGTGGGTGGGTGGGTGAGGCCGTTTTCACCCTCCCAGGCTCCAAGAAAGCCATGTGCTGGTGGCAGTGGGGAGGGGGTCATGCATGCATGTGCAAATGGACACAACATGTGGGAGACATTTAATTATTGGTGTGGACATGCATGTGTGCAATAGCGGGGGCGCATTTTTGGCAGCCGAGAGAAAAAAGATTTGCCATCATTGGTCTATGAGCAGAAACTTCAGCAAGGTACAAATGACATGCAATCTATGGAATATATTGCTGCATATCATAAAAATATTACTCAGCACAATAGTTGTATATTTTATAAATACACTATGAAAAAGTATATTGCTAGAAAAGCTACAGTATGTACAAAAAGGTGTGCATTTGGGAAAATTAATAAAATTATCCAATGATGAAATTGGCAACTGGAAAAGCAGTGGATCTTGGCAGCACAAAGCTTTCTCAGGGAGGAAGCAGTATATTCCATCAGAGAGAAGTCCAATTTAAGAGAATGCACAGCCCTGAAAGGGGGAGGCTCAGGGTGGAATGAGATAACTTGGCATGGCTGACTCGCCGTGGCTGATTTTTCCTGGCCATATCACCACAGCAAACTCACCGACAACTCTCACCATGGGAAAATTCAATATGGAATAACTCAAGAGAAGGAAAAGTAGAATTTCAGCCTCGAAGACTCCTAGCTTGAGAAAGTTCAAACTTAAAACAAGACAAGGCCTGCTGCAATTCACTTGTCCCTCTCTTTAGTTATTCCATGTTGAATTGTCCCATGCCAAGTTGTTCCATGCCATATTGGCTGCAGCGTGAGAACAGGAGAGAATTGACCAGGGAAAGTCAGCCACGGCAAGCTATCCTAGACCTGGTACAGGGTGGCCACATGCTAGAAAGTCTCAGGATAAGAATTTTTAAGGAAGAAAGTTATAGCTTTAATCTGACAAGATCCTGCCCATTAGGTGAAAGCAAACAAAGAACTGGACTCAATTGGATTCCGCTGTGTCGTCTTTGGGCTTGAGACATATGTTAGAAATGCTGTGTAGCAATATATAAATATTAGGAAAGATAAATATGAAATACAGGTTATGCCTATGATAAAAAAATACTTGATTTCATCTATGTACAAGTGTGTTAATTATTTACAGAAGGTTTAACTGACTTAAATACTATATTAATGCATACCACCTAGACCTCAGTTTAGACTGATTCCTATAGGCAGGTTTGATAGAGTGTTTGTGTTTAACAGAAGGTTCCATTTATATATGTTTCTATTGTTTTCACACAGCTAAATATGTTGCTGTTTTTGTCACAATGATTCTTGCTTACTGCTTATTTAAATTACCAATCTTTGATTCTCAGTCATCTTTGAAGTTGGAATTTTAACTGATTGGAATACATGAGTTGGGAGCAAGAAAAGAAAACTAGCACATATTTTTAAATTTGATTGACAAAATGAACTCCAACTGATATGGAAACAAACTAGGACATGTATTACTAACAAAGAAAATGGTTTTATCTATTATTTATCAATCTCCAAGGCTTCTGTACCTCTCTCAATTGGCACACATCTCTTATATATATATAATTTAATGTTTTATTGTTCAATATACATACAAGGGGAGCAAATATAATAAATACATTTTTCTGTACTTATATGAGAACATAAGATAGAGAGATATTCCACAGATAAACTTGAAACAACAGTGGAAAACTTGTTTTTGTAAATAACCACATTTCACCTAAGTAACCAATCATCTAAGGCCCCATGATAACATTATAATGCAATTATCTTCTCTTATAGCTTTCTGCCATTATTTTAATCTGATAGAATCAAACATTTACTGAGGGGCAAAATAATCTAGATCAGACTTCTGCAACTTAAAGTACAACAGACATTGCTCAGAATTCCGAGGCAAAATGCCTGATCGAGACAATTTATTTGTGCTGCAGAAGCATCAGTTCTGAATAGAGATGGGAAGGCATGGAGAAAAGTGGAAAATTGGGGGGAAAACACTTTTTCTCCTTTTTTTCTGGATTATTTTTCTTCATTTTTTTCAAAAGCTGTTTGGAAAAAAACAGGAAAAAATGAAAAAAAAATGTTTTTCCCCCATTTTTTCCGTGTTTTTCCAGGCCATCCCATCTCTAGTCCTGAAGCATTTGATCAAACAAGGTACATAATACCCCTGTTTCTCCAAAAATAAGACCTCCCTGGATAATAAGCCCAATCAGGCTTTTGAGTACATGTACTAAAATAAGCCCTCCCCCCAAAATAAGCCCTCCCTGAAAATATTGCAACACAGCAGCAGCCATGAGGTGACCATGCTCGCCACCTCTGTACCTCAAAAATAATAAGACCTCCCCAAAAATAAGGACAAGTGCTTATTTCGGGGGTCATTTGGGGCTTATTTCAGGGAAACACGATATGACTGTGGGGAATGTTAAGATATTTAAATTTAATAGCTGGAGCAGTGGGGTTGTGCAATGAAGCCAGAATATACAGATATAATTGATTGGTTGGAAAGTGCTGGCTTCTACATGAGGCAATCTGCACTATGATTGGTTGCTGTGCGTATGGAGGGGAGTTTCCCTTTTTTCCTGCCTATTTCTTCTGTGTGCTCTCTATGCTCTGTGATTTACCTCATGATGCTCCGGTTTGCCCGACTATCTTGTTTGCTGTTAATATAGATGCAAAATATATTTATTTATATAAAAGTACAAGTTCATGTCAGCATCCCTGACTTTATTTGGACACATGCTGAGTAATTCCCTGACAAGGAAATTGCATGAGGATGACACCCATAATATGGAAGCCATACAAGGTGCTTCTCTGCCTGTTCTGCAGATCGGGCAAATATTTCAAATGCATTTGTGACATTTCTTTTTTAGCTTGTCAAACACAGTGCTTTTCAGACCACATTCAGTTTTTCCAGTTAAGAATTATGTTTCAAGAAGACTGTAACTTGTTTATTACTTCAGACATTCTATATTGTGAGGAGAATCTCTAATGTGAGCAATGTTCTCTTTAAAATTCAAGTGTCTTTGGTTCTTTTGCCCAGTCTCACATTTTTAATTACTCGTTTATTTATGCACACTCTTCTTGTCAGCAGTTCACAACCATTTTTTCCCTTCAGGGTCTTCATAAGACTGCCCACTGCCTTTTCTTTCAGGTGATTTTAACCACCATAACTCTACTGTATTCTTCAGGTTTTTCTGTCTTTTTAGGTGGTTATTAGATGATTTGATTCTTATTAAATACTAGCTTTTAATCCATTTCTCTTTTAGTTTATATTGATGCTTAATATTACACTCAGTCTAAGTAACAATGTTGAGGAAATATTACTGTATGCCTTGCCACACTTTCCTATTTAACCTTTTCAAGTTTTTGATTCCACATTATCTTCTTCAATTAACTGCTATGACCTGATTTTTCATCACTTAGCTTCCCTGTACCATCAAATCATTTATCACTTAAATAGGTATTGTAGCCAACCCAAAGTTTCACTTCTCTCACAGAAAAGAAACTTTATTTTTTGAGTAATTGTATGTTTATATTTACATTTAGATTTCTAATTATGAATAGAAATCTCTATTCAATAATGCATTACAATCACAATGCAACCAACAGTTTTGGAAAGAAGTGGGGGAAATAAGTCTATTGCCCATATATAAAATTTTGTTTCCAGTCCTCTAACTTCATTGTTTTAATATCTGTCTATACCACAATTCTGAAAACAAGATTCTATATCATAACAAAGGTAATGATAATTACAACTAGTTATTCTCATCTATATTTATAGATATAGATGGCAATAAAATAGATTGTGTATTTTGAATATATGCATGCATTGTATATATAATTTAAATGTTCCATATGAATCTCACAATTCATATGACAGACAGCTGAGCATATAGTATAGCAGAAACTTATTTTAAAGAAGAAACAGGTAAAAATATTATAAGGTAATATAATATGTGTAATTCTATAAACCAATCCCAGACTTGTGAAATCTTTCATTTTTTGGCACCAATAATCTGCAATAATATCTGCACAATTTAATGTTCAGCAAATCAACATTAGCCTCCCAGCTTGCTTTTCCCCAGCGTGTTATACTGTATAGTTAGTGGCATGGACCAAGAACTCAGTATCAGTATTTAAACAAACAAAACTGGCAAAAAAGAAGAGTCAATAAATAACAGGTTTTTCCTGATGTAACACACTGTTGTGCTGCTCTTGCTATAGCTTCCATAGGCATGTGCCAAGTAACGGACCCCCATTTGTGATTTTTAATTCATTACCTATTCAATATCTGTTTCCTCTGAGGTCATACTTTAGTAGTAGTACAAAGCCAGCCTTACTGATCTCAAAATTTTAAGCAGACTAGTTAGTAGTTTGGCAGAAGACCACCAGGAAGCTATACCATATATTATATTGGGAAATTTAAAAAAAGAGTAAGCTCCCCCCCTCCAATCCCTACCCCATTATTGTTAATGGACAATAACAATTTAATTTTCTGGTTTGGGAGACTCTTCTCACAGCTTCTCATCCCTTATTTCTTGCTTGGACTATTGAAATGTGCAGTGTATAGGACTACCTTTGAAGATATTTGAAGATATTTGAAGGTATTCAGAAGCACCATGTTTGACCTCAATTGTCCTAAAAGTTCCTCTAACTAAATTTCATCTGATGTCACATTCACTTGTAGCACTCAGCTCCTTAGTAAACAAAGAGACTGATTTAGCTCTTTCTGTATGTGTGAGAGAAAGATATTTAACAAATGGGTTGTCTTGGTATTTAGTAGTCAGCTAAGATTTCAGAAGTAATTATGACAGATGAAATAGGAATCTTTTGACTGTTGGAAGTGGACACAAATGAGAGTGCCCTCTCAGGTAACTGAGTCTTCTTAACTAGTCTTCTATCCTTGCTGAAGTTTGTAGTGGCACCAATCTCAAACTGACACAGAGCAATTAGTAATTAGTAATTTAATAAATTTATATGCTGCTCAATCCTGTAGGATCTATCCCTGACTGTAGATTCTCTACTTCTCCACTTTCAGAGCACCTTTCTCTATCTGAATAGAAAGTCAGATCTATGACATATATAGCCATGAAAAGTCTATGGTCATCCATGGATGACATGATAGCCTGAGATATTCTTCAATGAACAACTTTAGGGTGGACATTGAAATACTCTGTGGAGAAGCCTAAAGAATCCAGTGTTACAATTGCTGAGTACCCCAGCTAGCTGAGAGATAGATACTTTAACGTAGAGAAATGGACAATATATAACATTATTCCTGCCATCAAAGGATGCACTATGGTGCTGCTGTGGTAAAATGCAGTACTACAGGCTACCTCTCCTGACTGCTGTCTGCCAGGAATTTGGCAGTTCGAATCAAGGTTGACTTAGCTTCCATCCTTTTGAGGTCAGTAAAATGAGGACCCAGATGGTTGAAGGCAATATACTGACTCTGTAAACCATTTAGAGAAGGCTTTAAACCAGTATGAAGTGGTATTTAAGTCTAAGTGCTATTGCTATTGTACAGTGATGTAGATTCAAGATATGGAGCACTTATGAGCAAACAAAAAGCACATGTCAACAATTCTTTGAAACACATTTTTCTACACTCAGACATTTAAGGATTTGCGAGTTGATATTATGCATTTGCATTTCATTTTCTGACTGATATTTCACACTGAATCCAGATCCCAAATTAGCAGCATCCATTCAAAATTGAAAAGTGAAATATCCAGACAGAGAGATTGATTTCCTATAGACTAGGGCTACTCTGCTTTCCTATTCTCTAATCCCAGTCTGCTTTCTCACATAAAGGGGGAAGAGGGGGAAGTCCATTGCTTCTCTGAGTAAAGGACTTCTCACTCTTCTCTCAGCCAGATCTCTATAAAACTTTGCAATTAGATCCTAGATATTAAGTATTTTACAAACAATTAACTGGGAATTGGACTTCTAGTCACCTTCAGCTTGCAGCCTTTTTAATAAGGGGACCCAGAATCTTCCTACCATATTTGCTCTTGCAGACATCATTTCAAGCAGTTTTTAAAATATTTTTATTGTTATTTTCTTTGTTGAACATTTCTCCATCCCTCAGAAGCTACTCTGATTCCCAAACTGAACAAACCCAACATAAGGAATATATCTTCTTTTGAAAATATAATGTGGGAAGCCAAGGAGGTTGTAAGCCACTGGAAAGCTTATGATATGATGAAATGATGTAGAGGATACTAGCACTCACCATTTGGTCACCTAGGACTTAAGAATTGTTCTGAACTCCAATAGGGCACATTTCACTGAAATTCCCTTTTCTGCTCAAAGAAATGCGAAAGCAGCATTTCTTGTATCAAACTGAGTTAAAACTGGAGAACTGAATTAGAAATAGTGCTATTTTTAACAGAATATTTAAATAAGTTAACAAAAAATAAGCAATGATTTCAAGTAGAACAATTAGCAGTAGTATTGCTTAAGAAGGGGAAGGAAGGAAAGTACTGTAGTCCATCAGACATATTTTGCTTGCCAAATTGACTCAGCTGAGAAAAGCAGTGTTGAAACATTTTTCATGATGCATAAAGAAAGTAGTATGACCCAGGAAATAAGTATCACAGAGCTATTATACTTAAGTATACTTAACATTGAGATATTATGTATTGAAAGGTACAAACCTATATAATACATCTAATTTTTAAAATTACAGTACTTACTTCAACTACATCTGTAATATATACTTTATATATGGTAAAAATTATTTTTATTGATATGGCATAGAATCAGTTGCACCCTTCCCTTCAGGAAATCACCAAAAAAGATTACACAATATAAATAAGTAATCCAATGTAATGTTACTTAGGTGATAAGATTATTCTATAAAATTATAATAATTCTAGTTCTACCTGCAAATTGTGCCACTGAAACTCTTCTGTTTAAAATTACTTTCTATCCACATTTCAGGATATGTATGAGAGTATATTCCACCCTGCCACATACTTGCATCTTAAATTAGTACAGCATAGGTAAAACTTTGCTATTATGTTTTATACTAGTATCTTAGCATTGAAAATGATTAGATCTTGTAAACTCAATATTCTATTTTTCAGCAGAAATTACCATCATACTGTGCTGTATGTATAGACCAGAAGTGGGTTTCAAAATCCGGTGCCACCAGTTTGCTCGTGCTTGTGCATGTGACACTTCTATGCATGTGCAGAAGCATCTGGGTGGATAGGCGAAGCCCCCCACCACCGCCACTACTGGTTCGGCTGATCCAGGCTGAACTTATCTCTGGTATAGAAACACCTATTATGTAATAGGTATAGATATACCTAATTTAGAAAGACAAATCATATTTTCTCATATAAATAACATCTTAACAGGGTGGTAATTTGAAATTTTTCTTCCTCTTTCTGTATTTCATTCATTCTTTTCTCACAATTTGTCCTTTTGGTAGTAATCCCTATTCCATTTATTTCAACTGTTGTGGGTAAACGCAAAGAAGTGTCCAGTTTATGAATTCCAGTGGCAAATAAGTTTGTAAAAATAAATGAATTAAAACATCTCAACTGACATTTATTGTGGGAAGAATAAATCTAATTTATGGTCAATGTGGATTTACTTTGGAAATTTAATGGAATTAATAGCTGTCTGCAGAATCCTATACTTCTGCTACATCTGGTACTACTTGAGTAATTTTTTGCTTTGTTACATAGTTGCATTCTACTTATTGATTTATAGCTTTGGGCACCTCTCTCATTCTCATTCTTTGAAACTCACTCTCGGGCATTATTTCAATGTGTGAACAAGTTCAAAGTATAAGCAGACACATTCAAGAAATAGAAGGGAAACTGCCTCTTACAACAAGGACACCTCAAAGTAGATTGGTGGAACATATAAAAGGATAAAAGACAAAGGCATCACTCAAATCAGATTAAACTTGATACTACAAATACTCTTTGTTTAGTGACTTCCTCACACAGTAAATATTCACAATCATTACTGTAATTAAAAAGTAACTGTGCAATCAATCCTCACATTTGTAACCTTCAAAAATACCTAAAACAAAGGAAAGCTAAATAAGATCATGCATTCAGTTGTGGTTTCACTTAGTAATTGTTTTACTTAATAACCAAATTGCCAGTCTCGGATGTAGTTGCTAAACAAGAACTCTTTCAGTATTCTAAATATGTTTGTTTACTCTAAATAGATGTCTTAAGACAAAGATAAGCATTTGGCAGTTTTAGGAGAACATGGAAGCCCTTTTTCTGACTCTTAAAACCTTTTCTAACTACGATCACTGAAAATTAATAACACAATTTCCTGCTCTATGGATCAAAATATAAGGTGCCTATTTGATTGAATATCCATTGTCAGTGTATCCACAGAAAACTTGTATCCCACTTTACAATTGTACAGAATAGTCATAGATACTTTTCTAATTTCTAGTGAGAAAAATTCTTATTTATCAAGGTACCAATTTTGTTTTCTTGGCTTTTACATATTTGTTATTTACTGCAGATGTGACCTTTTTATAGGAATAGCCAACAGGCGCTAGATTAACAACACACAATAACATATTTATTTGGCATAACACTACAGACAATGCTGGCAACTTTTAGCTATTTTGAATGTCCCACGAGAAGACAGGAGGCATTGGTGTGTGTCTTCTTCATTTCTATTCACAGTGTTACTGCATTGTCAAACTGCTTCATAATATAGAGTGGAAAAGCAGAAGTATTCAATAGCTGCACAAAACTATGAAAAGTAACAATTTCCTGCAAAGAATAAACTAATTTTTATCTGGTGCTTAAGAATTATAGCAGCAGCAAGAATAACCACAAAGAAATTAAAATAAATAAAAGAAAGGAAATATTCAGTTGTCTTTAAAAGGAATACTTTATTATTTGGAATATAAGATGTTCCAGAGTATAAGACGCACCTTAGTTTTTGGGGATGAAAATAAGAAAAAAAATCTGCCTCTGTCTACCAGCATCCATCGGTATTCATCTGGCTACAATTTGGTCAGCTTCAGCACATTAGTTCGCTGGTTGTGAGAGCGTTCAAGCCATGGAGGGGACAATGGTCTGTGGCAATCCCTGCAGCCTGGAACAGGTCTAAAACGTGACATGCGGAGGCTGAAGGGTGGGGGCTGGCAGGTGTGCAAAGCTACGTTCAGTGTATAAGACGCATCCAAATTTTTCACCCTCTTTTAGGGGGGGAGTGCTTATACTCTGAAAAATATAGTATATCTTCTAATCATTAGAAGCTAGAGCTTAGCAACTGCAGCCAGAATGTGCAACAGGAATTGATAGCTACAATTGAGGTAGTTAGCAATAGCAATAGCAGTTAGACTTATATACCGCTTCATAGGGCTTTCAGCCCTCTCTAAGCAGTTTACAGAGTCAGCATATTGCCCCCAACAATCCGGGTCCTCATTTTACTCACCTCGGAAGGATGGAAGGCTGAGCCAACCCTGCACCGGTGAGATTTGAACAGCCGAACTGCAGAACTGCAGTCAGCTGAAGTAGCCTGCAGTGCTGCATTTAACCACTGCGCCACCTCGGCTCCTTATAACATCAACATTACATATATTGGTTAACATTATCTACTCTTGTTACTCACAGAAACATGGAAAAAACATGTCTCTGTTTCTCAGCTCCTGTTTTCCACTAACTTTGGACAAAACTTAATTTTACAACACCAGATTCCCCTTTTATCTTCATGGTAAACTCTTGATATTTACAGATCCTAAAGATCTTTCTCTTATTTTGTCCCTCAATCAGTGCTCACATTATATTTGATATTATCTCATGTTTTCTGGTTTACAAATGAAGCACATTTTAAAATATCTTGCTGAATTATATGGTCAATAGATTTTACACAGATTGAACAATTCTACATTTAATGATAGCAAATGAAAAGAAAGACTGGGGCATGTCATATTTAAAGCCAAATCTAGGCTTGGGACTGAATTCAAGTAGACACAGGAAGGTAAGAAGATAAGGAAGGTATGCTTTTCTGAATATAAATAAGAATATACTGGTACTATTATATTTATAGTTATTTCAACAGAGCTGCTCTTTCACATTAAATCATAGAGAAAATTCTAATAAATAGGGAAAATATATAATTATTTCAATATTCTGGTTAGTTCTTCTATGCAACCATCTGGGATAGAATTATCTCCATTTTTGAATCCTCCAAAATATGATAGCAAGACAAACACTGCAATGAAGAAATTAATTTGTTTGTAAGGAGATCACAATCAAACATGCTTGCTTCTTTTGGCCAACAGATGCCAAGCAAATAGTGCCTGCAGAAGAATGCCTAGATCAAAAAACATCAAATTTTGACATCAAACTGCCAATTTTAAGTGATGGAGCTACAGTTTTCAATTTTCTTGCTCTGCAATTTGAAGACTGGGTTTTGATATTTACACTTCTGCTGCAAATCGACCTTTGTTACAAAAATGAGTTCTAAGAACTTTATAGAAGTGGGAGTGAGGGAGAAGACATGCAGATGGTCAAAGCTGGAAATGTATGCCCCATCTGCTTCTTTTCATGATGTCCTGATCTCTAGTTCATTTGATATGTTCAGTAGTGTCAGACAAGCAAACTACTGTTAAAAAATAAAATAAAAGCAGCTTCCTTTTTTCTCTTTTAAACTATTTGAAATCATAAAATATGTGCTGTGCTTTATGAACCAGCTCCACAGTTTAGGTGCTGTTAAAATCCATCCTGTATTGTATGTGTATTCTGTGGTAGTGACTGCAGAAACATGTTTTCCAGAAAAAAGGGACTGGGACATGGATATTTGGTAATGAAATAGAAATATTTTTTTAAGGGTGAAATTAATGTTACCTTTGTTTGTAGATCTAATATTGCATATACAACTTTTGGTACAAAATCTATCCATGTTTTTTGTTTTGTAAATCTCCAGAAGAATATAAATGCCATATTTTGTGGGGGTGGAAATATTTTTTTAATCAGAAAATGCAAATTTTGCATTCAGCAACTTTGAATTGAAATTGTAATTCACTAATATTTCCCTGGGCTCCTATGCACTGTATCCATTATACAATCATAGAATCATAAGGTTGGAAGCAGTGGTGAAATTCAATTTTTTTAACTAGCAGTTCTGTGGGCGTGGCTTGGTGGGCATGGCAGGAGAAGGATAGTGCATAAATCCCCATTCCCACCCCACTCCTGGGGGAAGGATATTGCAAAATCTAAATTCCCACCCCACTCTGGGGCCAGCCAGAGATGGTATTTGCCAGTTCTCCGAACTACTCAAAATTTCCGCCACTGGTTTTCCAGAACCTGCTGAATTTCACCCCTGGTTGGAAGGGATCTTGGAGTTGTTCTAGTCCAAGCCCCTTTCCATGGCAGGAGACCTTATATCATCCTGGACAAATGGTTGTCCTATCTTTTCTTGAATACTTCCAGCAATCATATACCCATAGGTTTAGGATGCAAGCTGTTCCATTGAGTAATTGTTCACTTGGTCAGGAAGTTTCTCCTTAGTTTCAGGCTGGATCTCTCTTTAACAAGCTTCCATATGTTATTTCTTGTCTTACCCTCAAGAGTCCCAAAGGTGCTTTTTCAAGAGGCAACTGGACTTTCTGGTTTTCTTTGACGACGTTTTGATTCCCATCCAAGAAGCTTCTTGAACTTGCAAAACATCTTCCAAAAAAATCAGAAAGTCCAACTGCCTCTTTAAAAAGTACCTTTGTGACAAACGTGACCTGGATGACTGAGAATCTCCACAGACATCTACCCTCAAGAGCTTTGGAATATTGCAAATGTCTAAATTAGAGTTTTGGCAAAACATTTAAATAAAATGTGGTTTTAAACAAAATTGTGCCAATAGTTGTTTTTTAAGATTTGGTATAGAGGTGGCCATAGGGTCTTGCCATTTTTGACCAAATGATGATAGGAACTTCATGACATGAACTTTGTTTCTTTTGGGTATGCATATATTGATGCAGTGCTAATAGAAAATTGGTAGAATTTGTATCATGGTTCTTCAGTATTGGCGGGATCAGCTTGATCTCTCCCACAGGTGTTACTGGTTTGAAATTCATTCTTTAGTAAAATCTTAGCTATTTTTATTACTGCTAGAACACTAAACTATCTATTTTCAGATGCTTTTCACATTTTTTTGTTTGTTTGAATACAGTACGATCCTCAACTTACAACCACAGTTGGGATCAGAATTTCCATTGCTAAGCAAGATGGTTGTTAAGTGACTCATGCCCAATTTTATGACCTTTTTGCCATGTACTGTGATTAAGTGAATGATTGCAGTTATTAGGGGAATCACACAGTTATTAAGTAAATCCAGGTTCCCACATTGTCCCAAAGGTGCTTTTTCAGGAGACAGCTGGACTTTCTTGTGTTTTTTTTTTCTTTTGAAGATGTTTCGCTTCTCATCCAAGAAGCTTTTGCAGTTATGACAGGATAGTGGGAATGGAAGAGTTCAAGAAGCTTCTTGGATGAGGAGTGAAATGTCTTCAAAAGAAAAAAACAAGAAAGTCAAGTTGCCTCCTGAAAAAGCACCTTTGAGACAACCATGACCTGGATGACTGAAAATCTCTACAGACTTCCCCCATTGTCTTTGCTTGTTGGAAGCCAGTTGGGAGGGTCTCAAAAGTGATCACATGACTCTACAACTGTCATAAATACATGCTGGTTACCAAATGACCAAAAAAGTGACTCTGGGCCATGCACAACAATAGATCAAACAAAAACATATGAAAATACCAAATACTGAGAGCCGGATTGCTATAGTGTATAAGGCATCAGCTAAAAGCAAGGGCAGTTCTAATCCTGCCTTGGCCATAAAGCCAACTGCATGGCCTTGAGCCAGTCTCTTTCTCTCAGCTCTAGGAAGGAGGCAATGACAAACTATTTCTAAAAATCCTTGCCAAGGAAACCTCAGGAATTTTTCTATGCAGTCTCCAAAAATCAGACACAATTGAACAGAAGAAAGGGGAAAAACATTACAAGCTAAGCTAAGATAACCATTACTAAATGGCAACTTTTTTACCCTCTCTTCTGAAATGCACTTTTGCTCAAATACATTGTATTACATTTGTTTAAGTAATTCACTGTTATTCATTTCTAGGAAAGAATTTATTAAGTAACAAAAGACATAGTCAAGTAATAGGCAAGTAGTTATGAAAAAGAACTATTTCTCTCCAAACCATTGGCTACCTCCACAGACCCTTCTTCCAACATGTTAAAAACAAGAAAAAAGTTATGGAAACAATTGGTCCATTCCTGGGAGAAAGTGGCAAGAAGGTGACAAGCAACAGGGAGAAAGCAGAACTATTTAACTCATGTTTTGCATCTGTCTTTACACAAAGGGATAAAACAGTCCAACCTATCAAAAACAGCACCACAAAAATCTGATTAGGAACACAAGTTGAAATAGGGAAGAAAATGGTAAGTGAGCGCCTGTCTACCCTAGATGAGTTCAAATCACCAGGACCGGATGGATTACACCCCAGGGTTCTGAAGGAACTGGCAGACGAGATCTCAGAACCATTGAACTAAATCTTTCAGACATCCTGGAGCACCGGGGACCTACCAGAGTACTGGAAAAGAGCTGATGTGGTTCCCATCTTCAAAAAAGTGGGGGGAAAAAACAGATTCAGGAAACTGCAGACCTATCAGCCTGACCTCAATACCAGAAAAGATTCTGGAAAAGATAATCAAGCAACAAATTAGCGAACACCTAGAAGCAAACAAAGTAATAGCCAAAAGCCAACATGGGTTTGTCAAAAACAGATCATGCCAGACTAATCTTATTGCATTCTTTGATAATGTGACAAAATTAGTGGACCAGAGGAATGCCGTCGATATAGTTTACTTGGACTTCAGTAAGGCATTTGATAAGGTAGACCATAACCTACTACTAGATAAAGTAGCAGAATGTGGGTTAGACAGTATCACCACCAGATGGATTTGTAACTGGCTGACCAACCACACTCAACATGTAGTCCTCAATGGAACTGCATCTTCATGGAGGGAAGTATGCAGTGGAGTATCCCAAGGCTCTGTTTTGGGCCCAGTACTCTTCAACATCTTCATCAATGATTTGGATGAGGGAATAAATGGGGAACTCATCAAATATGCAGATGACACCAAGCTGGCAGGAATAGCCAACACTCCAGAAAATAGGCTAAAGATACAGAAGGATCTTGACAAACTTGAACATTGGGCACTATCTAATAAAATGAAATTCAATGGTGAAAAGAGTAAGGTTCTACATTTAGGCAACAAAAACAAAATGCACAGGTACACTATAGGGGGTACCTTGCTCAACAGTAGTAACTGTGAAAGGAATCTTGGAATCCTAGTGGACAACCATTTAAATATGAGCCAGCAGTGTGCAGCAGCTGCCAAAAAAACTAACACAGTTCTAGGCTGCATAAACAGAGGGATAGAATCAAGATCACATGAAGTGTTAATATCATTTTATAATGCCTTGGTAAGGCCACACTTGGAGTACTGCGTTCAGATTTGGTCGCCACAATGTAGAAAAGATGTGGAGACTCTAGAAAGAGTGCAGAGAAGAGCAACAAAGATGATTAGGGGACTGGACATACAAAACATCCGAAGAACGGTTGCAGGAACTGTGTATGTCTAGTTTAATAGAAAGAAGGGCTAGGGGAGACATGATAGCAGGATTCCAATATCTCAGGGATTGCCACAAAGAAGAGGGAGTCAAACTATTTCCCAAGGCACCTGAAGGTAAAACAAGAAGCAATGGGTGGAAACTAATGAAGGAGAGAAGCAACTTAGAACTGAGGAGAAATTTCCTGACAGTTAGAACAATTAATCAATGAGACAGCTTGCCTCCAGAAGTTGTGAATGCCCCAACACTGGAAATCTTTAAGAAGATGTTGGATAGCCATTTGTCTGAAACGGTATAGGGTTTCCTGCCTAGGCAGGAGGTTGGACTAGAAGACCTCCAAGGTCCCTTCCAACTCTGCTATTGTATTGTATTGTATTAAGAATAATATAATAATATTTCCTAGTATCTAGTTATGACTTTTCTACTAGACAAAATTACAAGCAGTCACTAAAGTCTTTGATGATTGTTGATTTCCATTAGTTCCACTGAGAACCTCTTACATTTCAAACTATATATCTTGATAGAAGAGTTTCCATTTTTATTTTGCATATAATTGTCCGATAAAACTGTAATCATAATGCCTAGAATAGGAATTAGCAACATTACTGTCAACCTGCTTTGATTCTGAGTAGACACCCATAGGCAACCTCTCTAAAGTTCTTCTAGATAATATTTTTGTAAGGTTTTCCTGAGTTTTCTGTATCAGTGTATATTAATTCCGCTTAACTGCACAGTTCATCTCTATAATGTATTCTTTTTTTTTCTTTTTGGAAACATACACACAAAGATTCCCTAGATTACTGAATACATTACTTGCAAGTTCTGGGTTTACGTCAGGTGGACAGGTGAAAATGTGATTATGAGGGGCTAAAATACATTGACTTCTTATACATCTGCTCTTGGAAATGTGGATCCTTTTGCTAACATTTCTAGAGATTTTATGACAGATGATTACTCCACTGAAATAACCATATCCTCCATAAATACTCCAGAGTCTTTATAGCAGTCTTATGGTAACAACAAAAACAAAAAACACATATGAAGTTTTTTCCTTCTTGGTGTGATCAGGTATCTGATTCAGGCTTGTTTATTTCTTTAAATTCCCCCCAATATCCATTAGTACCTAAATAATGACGGTTTGTGGGTCTGATTTTTTAAATCCCTTACCCCAAATGCAAATCAGGTTATTAAACTTCCCACAGAGTCTTGATTGATTGATTGTTTGTAAATGAATCATCTTCTATTATCAAATACAGCCTGAATTTCTTTTCATTATTTGAGTTTAGGGCACCATCCAGTCCTATAAATCCCAAAGTTCCTATTTAACTTTTACTTCTTTCAATTTGCTGTCCTTGCTTAAGCAAGCATCCTGCAATTGTGGTCATTTCCATTTGAAAACAGACAGATTCCTTCTTGAAAACGGGGCCAAGTACATTTAAGGTATCCCTGGCTTACTTTTGAATTACTTAAAAGTAGTTTGTTGCAGACTGAACATTTCCAGGTTTCACTCGAGCTTTTAAATATAAAAGAGACACGAGACTCTATCTGACACCATCAGGCGCATTATATTAAAATTTATGAACAACTTCATCAAAAACCACTTTCCGTCTCCTGCATAGAGACAGATTTGTTCTGACATAAACGTTACATGGCTGGTTGCAGCCTCAGATTAATGTGAAGACCCTGGCGATTCCTTTTAGACTTTTTTTTAATGAAATAATACCTGTCAGCTGCTGCCTGATCCCAGAAAAGGGGGCAGGTTTTCCAGGTCATCCTGCCATCTGTCAGCAAAAGCTCATCTGTCCCTCCATATTACCACCTGATCTGTGCTAACAGGCCTCACAGGGAAGCCTGCATCATTGGCCCAGTGGGAATCAGGGAGCCGCACAATATGAAGACATCACCTGTGGTTGTGAGATGCAATTATGATTGCCAAAGTGACAAAGATGACTGAAATGCTTGTTGGAAATGCATAGCTTTGGATGGTTTTGAAAACATTGTTTTCCCCCTCAATCTTGACATGCCTTTCCTATTTCTCTGCTGTATGATGAGGAGGAGAAGGGGAGAGCACAAAACTAGACCCCTGGCCTTGTGCAGAGCTTAATAATCAAGCTAAATCTGTATATGGGTAACTGTCTGTGATATACACACTGTTGGAGAGAGAAAAGATCTCTATGTGGTCCTTTGCAGGCAGGATGATTTTCTCCCAAGGCCCTTCTTTTATCAACTTCTAAAGCCATATTGATTGATTTTTTTACTAGCTGAGGAGGCAAAAGAGGAGGGTAATACCAACTTGTTGCCTTCCAGTGTACTTGGCGCCTGCAGGGATACTATTGTGGAATTTTCTGGGCCTCTCAAATGTGAGTTGATGTGAAGGTTGTGTTTGCAGAACATAGGGGTACCGGGGCATGGAAGTCCATTAGAAACTCATCTGCCCCCAGGCACCCTCACTCTGGGAATCAATACTGTGTATAAAAGTTATTACACGTCTAGGTCTTTTTACTTCAAACCTTCTTAGGCAGTCGATGGCCTGAATTCTCTCCTGAACAAAAATGTAATTGATCCTCAGTAGGCTTAGGGGAAAAGAAAATTACCCTAAAACAACTGTTTTCTCCTCAGATTTATTTATTTATTTATTTCATTTATTTATTCAATTTATACATCTCAACCAAGTGACTCTGGCAGCTTACAATTCTAAAACTATAAAACAGATAAAATAAGTAAAAACAATAAAACAGTCAAGAATATATCCTAGATTTTTTTTTTTTTGGAGAGAGAGAGAGGTAGGTTGTTGCTGAGTCAGGATAATTATGTAGAGTATAATGCTGCTCGGGTCCATCTTTGAATTTTGGTTACCCCTGCACAATGTGTTAATTCTATTAAGATAATAAAGTAAAATATTTCCTATAAAGAAAATTCATTTATCTGATTATTTGTCTCCTAAGAAATAATAGTCATAGGTAGTTTTGGAGTTTTGAGCAGAATTTAAAAAGTAAAGCTTTCAGTTGGAGAGAGGAGTATAGGAATGTGATTTAGCAGAATCGGTGATGATGATGCCACATCAGAAGTGAAATTTCATGCTAAAATGCAGCATTCCTGGATATTTAATTATCTATGTGAACATTACTTCATTCAGATGCATACAATATCATTCACTACTTGTCCTCCATTTTTATTAACTGTTATTGCAAATGCCATGTTTATATGAAGTTGCTATCTTTGCATTTTGTGAGAAAGCGAAACATCAAAGGAAATGCATACAATATCAGGGCCTTGCTATTATAAAGTTTTGTTTTTATTTGTAAAACTCCCAGGTTATTATGCAACCAAAGGATCAAAGAAAACATACTTAATATAGGTTTTTATTTCTCAGCAGATTTTTCTGTAAGCAAATTAGGTATGACACTCACTATGGTCATATGTATTATCACTACACAAATAGGAAACCTGTGATCTTCTAGCTGTTATGAAAAATACTTCTTATTGTTATACCAACTGAAGAGCCAGAGGTTCTCCATCCCTGCTCTAGAAGATCTTACTTAACTGAGAATTTATAATTGAGCATATATTTGCAGTATAGGAAGTTACACATTATAACAATAGCAATAGCAGTTAGACTTATATACCGCTTCATAGGGCTTTCAGCCCTCTCTAAGCAGTTTACAGAGTCAGCATATTGCCCCCACAGTCTGGGTCCTCATTTCACCCACCTCAGAAGGATGGAAGGCTGAGTCAACCTTGAGCCGGTGAGATTTGAACCGCTGAACTGCAGATAACAGTCAGCTGAAGTGGCCTGCAGTACTGCACCCTAACCACTGCGCCACCTTGGCTCATTATAGGGAGAGATCATATTACAGAACCAAGTTAGAGAACTATAGTGAATTCCACTATAGTGAATTCCTATCTTTGCCTTAAATAACTATTTAGATTCACTGACTATTGATTGATTGATTGACTATGTGCCATCAAGTCATTTTTTACTCCTAGCAGCCATATAAATTAGATCTTCTCTGTGACAATTGATTCTGTTCTTTCAAATCTCCAATGGTGTATCCATTGCCACTGGAACTGGGTCCATCCATCTTGCTGCTGATCACTCTATTTTTCTTTTTTTTCCATTTTGCTTAACATTTGACTCTTTTCTAGAGAGCTAGTTATGCTTAATATGCCTGAAATAGGATAGTAAGAAGTAGGAAACCATCAGACGTTTCTCGGTAAAAAAGGCAAATCCTGCTGCTTACCTTGACTTTCTCCATCTCTTGTATTTCCCTATAAATCAACATGCTGCAGACATAGTACCTGAAATATGGTATGGGTGTTTCCATATTTTACAGGATAACATCCACTTTGGGTTTTATTATTTCTTTTTGTGCTTGGAAAAATGCTGATTCCTGGCAGTCTCCCTCCTTGCTCAAATTCTCAGGAAGTTGCAATTATGTCATAGTTGGAGTACTTTTTCATGAAGCCATTCAACTAAGCCTTATGCTGAATAAGATTACTATAGTATAGTGAGCAATATGAGTAAACCTAGATGTCATGAACTTGTATAATTATTACTGCATCAGTCAGTTTTCTGAACAATCACTCTAAATATAATTTCGTTCCAAGTATTCTTATTTCAGCTAGTAGAAAAAACAATTTTTCAAAGAAAAGCACAATTAGAATTTTCTGAGATAATCCTTTTGGTAATGGAATATTATGAACTCTTAACTTGAGAATAATTATTGTATTTTGTTATATTAATCAATGGAACTTAACTTTTTGATAGATAGGACTGGACTAGCTTATTTAAATTATTTCCCTGAATAAATTACTTAAATCAAGTGAAGGTAATCTATTACAGTGTTAAAAGTGAGAATAGTTACATTATGACATCTTACAATTTTAGGAAACTTTTTACCCGGGAGACTGCCTCCTGTTCAGTGGCTGATGGATGGTTTAGATTTTCATAAAGCTTTCATTTTGATCTAATCCTAAAGTAAAGTTCACATGCCAACACAGAAAACTCACTGCCCGGAACTCCAGATGTCCCTTTCTCAAATGAGCTTCTTTCCCTACAGAAAACAAGCTGCATTTATTTTTATTTTTTTATTTTATTTACTATGTTCATTTTTTAGGGGTTATATTATATCTAATTGATTCTTGAGATTTTTTAGATTTATTATTATGGAGTTAATGTTTTCCTAAAACAAACATTCTTCAAATATAAAAAGAAAAAGGGGGATGATAACAATTAAATTCTAGTAATAAATAATATAGGAAACATAAAATCTATTATTGCACTGTAGAGGGGACACTCAATTTCAAATTGACTTCAAAACTATGAATATGCATCAAAGAAGAGCTGCAATTTCAAAATATATATCTATAGGTAGATTTCCCCTAGGAGTACTTAAAAATGGCATTCCATAAATAATAGTATACAATTAAGAAGGCTTGTTTACCTGGTTTGAACATATACATAATGAAGGGGGGGGGGGAAATCTACATTTCAATTTTTGATGGTTTATACTAGCAACACTTTGATTTTTTTTAAAGAAGCAATATTTTCAGAATACAAATAGAACATATCTTTCTATACTTAAACGTATGTGTCAACCCTGACACTACGTTTAAAATACTAGAAATTTAAGTAGCTGGGCAGTAGTATTGAAGCATTTGATTTTGTAAATGATGTAAAAAATGAGTTTTTAAAGAGCTATAGAGTTTTCTTTTCTGCATCCTATCTAATTATCATAATTGGATGATTGCCATGTCATCTTTAGCACTGAAAAATCCAAGTATGTTTTGTTTTTATTTGTTTTTATAACTGCATCAAGCTTTCTAACTTATACTTTAGGTTGCATACAAGTTCTATTTTGGTACCTTATTTTAATGGACTCTTCAAATCCATATTCCATTCTATTCTATTCTATTCCATTCCATTCCATTCCCTATTCTATTCTATTCCACTCCACTCCAGTCCACATTCTATTCTATTCTATTCCATCCCATCCCATCCCATCCCATCCCATATTCTTAAACTGTTGATAAATATGTAGGTTTTACTGAACAGCTACCACACTGTAATGCTATTGTATTAGATTTCCAAAGCTTCTATGAAATATAGCATCTTATGACTGACCAATTTGTTGTATCATCCACTTGGCTTAGAAAAATGTTCTTTTTTGATGATGTAAGATTCACCTAAGATATCTCAACATCTGCCAGTCATTTCTTTTTGAGGAAAAACATCATCACATGAAAATATAAAAAATATTACTTACCAGGAACAAGTCAACTGACATTGATGAAAGATGCTAACTTTTTAAAAGTTAGCATCAATTCTCATTCTTTTTATTATTAAAATATTTGATATGTTGTAGATATGGGAGAAAATTGAATAATTCACAAATATTTTTTAAGAGAAATTGATCTCTGTGTGCGTATTCTGCCTTCTTTTAAAACTGTTTTCCTGAGATATTACCTGAGATTAGAAAGAAACCAGAGTGTTGTTTTTTTTGACAATTTAGTTTTTTTCTGCCAATGGTCAAAACAGCAGGACAAGGATGAAAATGGATTACAGAAGCCTGAGAACTATGCCCCATATGTTAGGGTGAAGTAACATCTGAGCAGCTGTGCTTTTATTACTTCAATAATGTTTTCTTGGAGAGATTTCTAGAGGTTTTAGACAACAGCGTCCATAATCAATCTCTGTTGGTTAGGCTACAGAGCTAAGGTGCTTTCCAAAACTTCAGTGATGCTGTGTAACACTAAATAAAAATGCAGATTGGGGGGGGGGGGCGGTTGTATATGGGGTGTGTGTGTTTAATTTTGAAAATCACGTGTATATCTCCCTTTCTTCTGCCAACAACTGAGAAGTAATATTTTCACAAACAAAACTATTGCAAGACAACATGTTAAATATATAAGCAAATGCAATGTATTTATTTATTTTAAATACCACAATTTGTTCATGGTGTCATGCTGACTTGGGTTAAATCAAATACCACTACAAAAATGAGTGAGCTGATAGCGATCTGTTTAAGAATAAAACCTTGTCTGCCATTGTTTTAAATTCTAAATATAAATTTAAATATAATATTATGTATTAAGGTTCATTTAATGCATAATCTTGCATAATTTTGTTGTGCTATATGCTTCTTTATTCAGAAATTTATGAACGACCAGCTGTTTTTCTAGGAATGCCAGTTTGTATTTTGCCACTAGTTGTTGCTATAGAGCTCGTAGCTATGCAGTCAAAACTAACAACTCAGGATCTTGGGGAAATAGTGGGTTTTTTTAAAAAAATTAAATAAAAACTGACCTGATCCAAAATAAATATTTGTACCAGGTGAGAATTTGCATTTCTCAAAATATTGCAATATGTTTCTCACAGATACACACATATGGATATATTTGCTTTTATAGTATGGCTTTCTAACACTATTTAATATATATAAGTTTATCTATACAATTAAACAGATATATAAAGCTATACTTACAGACAGACAGACAGACAGACAGACAGACAGACAGATGATAGCCATATTTTAAAAGCAACTATGTTTAGAAATGCATTGCCTGGGAAAATGCCTTCCAAATGTATATTTAAATTATTTTTCATTTGCATAAACAACAACAAACATAAATGTCTACTTAAGAAGTGGGTTTTATTAGATTATTTTTAATCACATGTTTATTACTTAAACATAGAATTCCTTATATGAATTCAAAACATGTCATTTCATTTGATCATTCCACATATCAATACCTGTGATGACAAAAAAGTCAAATGTTATAACCACTTTAGAACACAAAAAGAAAAGAAAAAAAGATTTCCTATGCATTCACAAAGCAGATAAATATATTACCAGATTTGCATCAAAAAACACATGTAGTTAACCAAAGAATGTCATCCGATGCTGTGAAAATTATATTCAAGTAGTCCTTGCTTACTGACCACTCATTTAGAGAGCATTCAAGTTTGTGACGGTGCTAAAAATAGAACTTACAAGCAGTCCTTTAAGTTGTGGTCCTCACAGCACACCAATAGTCATATGATCACAATTTGGATGCTTGGCAATCAGCATGTACTTATAAGGTTTGTTGCATCCAGTGGTTATGTGATTGCCATTTGCAACCTTAACAACTGTCTTCTGACAAGCAAAGTCAGTGGGGAAGCCAGCAGGAAGTTGCAAGCCACAATCAAGTGATGTCATGTTTAACAACTTGCAGAGGCTCATCAACCAATTGCAATTAGAACTGATGGAACTGATGTTGTCAGTCAATGCAATCAGTGCAATCACATGGCATTTCAATTAACAACCCCCTCGACTTAGCATTGGAATTGTAGTCGGTAAGGGAGGACTACCTTTATATTCTAAACTTAAATGGATGCAGTTATACAAATCAATCTTCAAATACAGTATTAAAGTATATAGTGAATATTTACTTATTTGATAAAGTATATGTTTATGAAATGTGTGAAAGAAGGTCCCAAATATGACCAGATCTCTTTTGACACAGTTTATGTGCCCTTTGTGAGGTGAAAATATTTCTGCTTGTTTTTTCAGTGGATGCTTTAGGTTCTCAGATTATTTTGGCCACTAAAAAGACTTTTTCACCAAGAAACCTCTTTGAAACATGAAAGGGACAGAATTTTGGAATCTTCCTCTTGTTTATAGCAAGTCACAACAAGCTTATGAACTGTGTTTGAATAGTTTAATCCTACACTTGATGCATAAATGACTAAATATAGTTAATTTTTTCTTTGTGAATTCCCATTTATAATAAATTAACTCTCTAATGAATGGTTAAAGACTGTTATTCTCATAACTGACTGAACTGCCCTGCAATTATAATTTTTGTTTGTTTGTTTCATACCTATGAAAGGTTTCTGCTCACAAGCAACTACATTTTATTATAACTTGCCTCTCTACCTTATTCCCCTAGAGGCCAGTAAAGACAGAGAGACCAGGCTAGGCCAGGCCAGGCCTGGCCTAGACAGAACAGATCAGATAAGCAGGAGATAACCACATCCATTTCTTGTTCCTGTTTCTCATTGGGAGAATCCATTCATTGTCTTTTGTTCCTTAGTTGGATTTCTGCAACACTCTGTATGTGGGGCTGTCTTTGAAGACCATGCAGAAACCGCATCTGTTTCAAAGTACAGCAGTATACTATTTCTATGTAAGACCACTGCTTCACAAGCTGTGATATTTTCCAGTGGGCTTCCAATGCAATACAATGTGCTGGTTATTACCGGTAAAGTCTTATATGACACAGGGTTGGGTTATTTTCAGAACCGCCCATCTCTAGTAAGATCTCCTAGTAAGATAGATAACTAGTAACTAGGTTATCTATGTTCCATTTCCTCTCTCTGAATTAGTGTAATTTAATTGGACCTATAAGACTTGCTTTCCCTATTGCTGCACTTGCCCTTTGAAATACATTCCCCCCTGGGGTTCAGATGGTATTGACCTTGTTAGTCTTTCGTAGAGCTTTGAAAATGTAGATTTTCTCCTGTATACCGGGTCAAAGTAGTTACTGAGCTTATTATGCTATGGGAATGAATGTTTGTTATGCCCAGCCTTGGTATATGTGTAATTATGCTTTGTTATATTGCTATATTGAGGTCATTATTGTTACTGATATATATTGGGGCATGTCTGGAAAAATGTCAAAATAAAGAATAAAAATACTTATTCTTCACAACACACACACACACACACACACACACACACACAAACAAACACGCACACACACACACACATATATATATACACACACACATACATATGTGTGTGTGTATGTACATGTACATATCTGTGTATATGTATGTATGTGTGTATACACACACACACACACAAAAGCTACTTAATTATCGACTTCCTGTGGGCGTGGCCTGTTGCCGAGGAGGGCTCCACCGAGCTCCTCAGAGATCTGGTCTGTATATCTAAATAAGATCATAGATAGCACCCCTTTTTGGCTAAGAGAGGGGCAGGGAGGATAGCTCCGTAGGTTAGGGTCTATTCGTAAGCCACAGCCTTTTTCTTTTTTTGGCTGTGGAAGAGATTAGATCCAGCCGAAGCGGAGCCTTTATCTCCGGCCAGTTCTTCTCAGCTGCCTTTTTTTTTTGGCAGCCCCAGACAGGCTAGCCCCCCCCAGGACAAAACAAAGTTTTTTTCAAGCTAGAGTTGATACGGGAGGGTACCACCCCTGTGAGATTTATGCTTTTATTACTATCTTAAATACCAGCACCATTTGTCTTAAAGACTTCTTTGTTTAAATAGACTTTAAAATGGCGATTTCTCTCCGTGGATGATTACTGGATGTACTTAGCCGGGCTTATCTTCCTGCAGACCGCTCCTTAACAAAATAAACTCTTTTTCTTTGGAAATAGAGGGGAGCGAAGCACTGCTTACTTGTTTATCTATTATGGCACCCAGATCAAAGAAACGTCTTGCTACAAATGTGTCTAAAGAATTTAAACAATCTTTTTTGGAAACTCAGCCTTTGTCTCCTACGCCCTCTACTGGAGAAGTTTTAACACAGGAATATCTCTTTAAAATATTTAATGCCCTTAAGCAAGAACTTAAGGAATTTGTATTGCAACTTTATGAGGATCTAAAATCTAAAGTTAATCAAATGAAGGCGAATACGTTTGCAGCCGTGTCTGCCCTGTCAGATTACTCTGCTGAAATAGAGAACAGATTGGAAAGTCTGGAGAAGGCTAATTTTGATTTGACTACCAATATTCAAATTTTACAAGAAAAAATTAGAAATAACGAAGAACAGCTTATGACGCTAAATTTTGATAGGAGGGCATTTTCAATAAGAGTCAGAGGATTCCGTGAAAAGGAGCAAGAGAATTTGAAACAGACATTTGCTGAAGCCTTCAGCCATGCGCTGGGAAGCCCGGGACTTAACTTTGATTGGCAGATTCGGAAAATCTATCGCCAGAACTCTTTGATAGCGGAACAGCGACAGCTCCCGAGGGACATAATTATACATTTCTCTACAAAAGAATCTAGAAACGCGATTGTGCAAAAGTTCCATAATAACAGTCTCCGAGTTGATGACCAGGACGTGATTGTCTTCAAAGATATACCTTTCCAAATGTTGAGAGCAAGAAGGGACTACGCCTTTTTAACTAAAGAGCTTAGGAGTCAACAGATTCGATACAGATGGGAGGCCCCTGCCGGCATCACGGTTACATTTGAGAATCAAAGATTTCGTCTTAACTCTGTTTCGGAAGCTCAAGATTTTTATTGTAGGATTCTGAAGGCGGGACTTCCTGACGCGCTTGGAAGAGAGGAGAGACAAGCGGAAGGAGAAAGCAAACGGCTGGCCATGCGGCTGCAAGATGGAGGGGGTAGCCCCTCCTCCCTCGGAGAAGCAGAAGAACGCAGATCGAGAATTTAGATACTTCAAAAGACTTCCTAAAGTTGAGGACTGAATGGGGGTTTGAGACCTCTCTCCGGTAGAAAAAGTGGACTAATTTTTATCAGAAGGGAAAGCTGGGTGAAACTACTTTGAGCTAGATTCTAAAGTAACGTTAGCATAAATCTGATAGTGGTTAAAAGAATGCGGAATGATTTATGTTGTTTAAACTTTGTTAGATGGGACTATTTTAAAATAGAAGGTTAACTGACTCTTGCTGAAAGCATTATTTGAATATGATCCATGCTATTTAACTTTTATTTGAAGGGAAAGTTGGTTGTAATAGTTCTGAGTTATTTTTCAAATAAACGCTAGTATAAATTTGATAGTGGTAAATATTAGACAAGCAAGAGATGAGGGTAAAATGCATGTGGAATGAACTACGTTATTTGTGGTAAATATCAGACAAGCAAGGGATGAGGGCAAAATTTACGTTGTTTAAAGCTTATTAGAACAGGAAGCCGCTTGGGATTATCTTAAGATAACTGTAAAAAGAATGTGGAATGATTTATGTTGTTTAAACTTTGTTAGAAGCGACTACCTTAAAATAGAAGGTTAACTGAATCTTGCTGAAAGTATTATTGGAATATGTGGAATGATTCATGCTACAAATCGCTCTGAGTTATATTTTAAACAAATGGTAGTACTACGTTATTTGTGATAAATATTAGACAAGCAAGGGATGAGGGCAAAATTTACGTTGTTTAAAGCTTATTAGAACAGGAAGCCGCTTGGGATTATCTTAAGATAACTGTAAAAAGAATGTGGAATGATTTATGTTTATTTTATTTTATTTTAAACAAATGATTTATTTTAAACAAATGGTAGTATAAATTTGATAGTGGTAAATATCAGACAAGTGGGGGATGAGGGTAAAATACATGTGGAATGAACTAAGTTATTTAAATTCTATTAGAAGGGGAAGTCGGTTGGAATTACAGAAATTGATTCCTGTGTAAAGTAATATCTGATCTACGCTGCTTAACTTTACTAAGAAGGGGAAATCGGGTTAGATTATTTTGAATTACTGTTTGAAAAAGGGGTAAAGAAAGATCATTTACGTTGTTTAAATTTTATTAGATGGGAAAGTTTGATTATTTGTTTGTAAAGTTATATTTGAATATATGGCATAAACTACGCTGCTTAAATCTTACTGGAAGGGATCATGAGGTTTAGGAAGGGAACGGGAGAGTCTACAGAAGGTCGGGGTAAATAGCAAAGAAGTAAGAGATGAGAATAAAATATAGATAGAATGATTTATACTATTTAAGCATAGATAAAGATGGGGGGCTGAGATCAACACAAAGAGTGGTTTCTTTTTTTTCTTTTTTCTCTTTTCTCTTTTCTTTTTTTCCTTTTTTTTCTTTCTCTGCTTTTCTTTTCTTTTTTTTTTTTTTTTTTGATATATTACTTTTATTTTTTAATCCATATGTATACAAGATATCTTAGATAGAAGGTAGTGCCAGGTGTGGACCCTGGGAAGTCGGGAGGATTAGGGACGGGGATTGTGGGGGGTGGGGTGGGGGGGTGTTAATATAGTTTTAATAAGAACAAGAATGTATTTATATACGGTGGTTCCTTTTTTATTATTATTATTATTATTATTATTATTTTCCTTGGTTTACTTTACTTTTATCAGATCAAACAACACTCGAACAAAGGCATACACCAAGGAGGGAGGTAGAGGGAAGGAAGAGGGAGGAGTAAGGAAGGAGTAAGGGGAATGTAAGGAGTAAGGGGAATGTAAGGAGGGTGTCTGGGGAGTAAGGGGAGAAGGAAGGCTTGAGGGGAAAGGGAAGTAGGAGGGGAGTGTTAGAGGGAGAAAGGAAAGTTGGAGGGGGTAGATGGGGTGTATGGAGGACGCAAGGGTTAGGTGGGGTTGTGAATGATGAGTTGTGTTTCCTTTTTACTTGTTCGTTTTATTCCCTTTTTCTTTTTTTTTTCTTTTCTTATAGTAAATACCCTGTATATAAATGATTGCAAATGGGATGTGAAAATTGAATAAAATATATTTCCATAAGAAAAAAAAAAAAAAAAGCTACTTAATTATCTTATGGTCACTTAGTTCAAAACAAATTTGACTATATCCGCAGAAATTTACAACATGGCATTTTTTCGTTATTTGTCGCAACCTAACTCCATTTTACTAAGTGTACTAAATGCTACAAGTTTTGTTTCCACAAATCTGGACTACATCAAACTATATTTTAAATCCAAACAAATAATAAATAAATTTTCACTTAACACATTGAATGAAATCAGTCATTGTGTTTATCTTTCAGTATTGCATAAAACTGTGCTAAAACAATCATGTCTCTGTTAACTATCAGTATGTTCCACAAATTTGTGGAATTCCTTTAACCAAATTTATGTTCATAATATCTCAGACAAATAGGCTACACTCAGAGAACGTTTGGCCTGAGATTATCCATTGAACTCTATGGTTGATCAGTGAAGTATATTTCAGTTTCGAGAATTAATGGCCCAAGTCTATCCACTGAACTCTATGGCTAATCAATGAGATATATCTTTACTTCTGTCCAACCATTGTGCCGCTTTCATGCACTGATGCTGGGTCTGCAGGTTTTGGAGTGTATTAGTGGCATTATTATAACTGTAATAAATTCTGGTTCTTCAACATCCATTACAGTATTACACCATTTTCAGCCACTATTCTTCCTAAAAAAATGTTACCTTGCATTAATTTTAATCCATTGTTATGCTGAAAACAACATCACACAACAGATTGACAGCTTTCACCTTTGCAACAGACATCATGAAATCTGATTTAATACTGATGTGCTCCATTATTAAAACATTCTTATGTACAAAAATGTAAAATTAATTTCAAAACTATTCTTTAGCGCAATTTGAAATAAAACATATTCCTGCTAGGAGCACTTGGTATTGTGGGAGGCATCTAAATGACAGTGAGGATATTTGAGATGTGTGCAGCCTTCTCAGTTTTTCTATGACAGAGATATAAAATCTGGGTTGTTGAATTTGCTGTTCATAAAAATGCAAACTAGCATGTCTAATAACTTGAAGTTTTTTTAATGTGTCATTTGGCTATGAAACAATTTTTTTTAAAAAAAATGTAATAAAAAGTGACATAATTCTCCTCGTTATTCTATTTTGCATTTAAGCCATTCTGCCTTTCATATTCAATTATATACCCCACAAAAGATTTTTTTTTTTAAAAAAAAAGCCTCTAATAATTTTAAAATGATTTTTTGGCATTTAATTACATACCATTTTTTTGACCTGGCTAGGCAGATAACGTTAACACAGCTTTATTGCTAAACAGGACTGAACATGTGTGTACTTGACTTTTTATTATTATTATTAAACTCCTACTGAAGAAACAGATTAATTGGAGGCTGATTCACTGGAGAACAGGCGTTAAAGACAGAAGGACCTCCTCACATTTTGTTCTGTTATCAGGCTTATGCCATTCCCAGGTTGGCAAGGAGAGCCCAACTGTACTGTTTTGAAATGTAGCTGAAAGAAATAGTAGAATAGCAGGTGCGATGGAGGCCGGGGTAGAGGGGGGGAGGAGAGAGATTGAAGCCATTATCAAAATCATGTTCTGCTTCCCTTTCTTCGCTGTTGCCTAATGACCAACTGACACTCCTGTTAACACAGGTACTGCCTAGATTCCCCCCCCCCCTGATCAGATTGTTAATGTGTAAATGGGATCGCCAAAGTCAGCATCTGTTGTAATGATTTCCTGCCTGGTTATTACTCCTTCCTTCCTGCCCGCACACCCATGTAGCTTTTTTTTTGAAGAAGAAGAAGATGTGTACAAGCTGTGATTAAACCTTTTCAGATGCAGCATAAAGTAAATTGGATGAAATGGGGGAAGGGGGAAACGAACCCCTTCCTCCTTTAGACCTTTCATTTTGTAGTGTTTTATTCTGTAAAGGAGAACTTTTGCTGACAGGAATTCTTTGACAACTGCCCAGAAAAGTAACAACTGAAAGAATTAAACCAAAAGACATAAATCTTGGTCTGAATCCTTCTCTCATGTTTGTCTCCATGTCCCCTGTACCAGTTTTATTTTTTACGTATTTTACTGAATAAAATAACTGACATAATTTTCTAACCTCCACTGTATATTTCGTGTCAGATTCAAATCGGGAACCATCTGAATTTCTTGTATATTCTCCCTGAAACTTTGAAGTCCTTCTCCTGTGACAGAAAAAGGTTTATTACAGAAACCTGCAAATGATTTGAGAAAACATTAAAAGAAATCCAGGTGAAATCAGGAATGCTATATTTCATTTCAATTTGTTTGAATTTTGGTTCATTTTTTTTTAAATAGTCAGGGATGGGCAGAAGGTCAGAAAAATGTAGTCTATAATGTTAGAAGTGAAATGAAATAAAGCAGTCTCAGCAAATAAATAAAATTGAATCAGTTTACCTAAATATTGCCAGTTTGAACTATTTTTTAAAAAATATCTTGACTGTCAATCTACCCTCCTTGCTCTGGCATAGCAGGGATAATTTCTGCATGCTTTTGTAGATTTTATTCTTTAGCCATTGACTTTATGACTGAATGCCACCTGAAAAATAGTCATTATTATGCATTTTGATTGTGGCTGTGAAATAGTTCTGGAGTTGGGGGAATTGTTTGTATTTTGTTGATAAATTTCATCGTGGCTTTAGAAGCATGTTTGAAAATCATCAGAAAATATTGGAATGTATTATTACAGCTTGGATGAGGATTAGAAGTAAAACTATTCATTTCCCAAATCAGGTATTAGTTTAGCACATTCAGCCTTCTTCAAGTCCGCCATAGATCCAGTTGACCTTCCTAAAAAGACAGAATAACACAGCAGTTAAAATAAACACATTATCCTCTGCTTGTGCCACACCTTTTTTTATTTTACTAAATTTTAATTTGTGTATTGAGGTTTTGCAGCTGAGCTGGATTACAAAAATACCACAAAAGTGCACTCAGCTGTTAACTGGATGGTTTGATAGCTGAGAAGCTTATGCTGTAAGCATTATATATGAGCTTGGGGTTGTTGTTTTTTGCAAGTATGTGTTGATTGGCTAATGCAGTTCAAAAGAACAAGTGCTGTAATAAGGTGAAATAGATGACATTTCAAGCCACTAAGTTATATACATATAAGAGTTTCTTTAGTTTTTTTAAAGACACATTTTGAATCTGTATAGACATATCAAAATTTAGTTATGCATTATTTGTTTAATATTCAAATTTATAAAAGTGCCCATCTCATAGTCATGACTCAAATAATGTTGTGTTCTATTTGACCCCCCCCCCCAATATATATATCCTTGAAAATAAATCCATTGAGTTAAATGGGAGTTCTCTGATACATAGGATTATTGACATGTTAAAATGTATATTCTATAATGGATATTTATACTTCCTTGGTCCTTTTTCCATTCTCTTATGGATTGTAACAAATCTGTTTTAAACCAGATTTATTATTTAAACTACATAGAACTGCAGTTAGCAAATAGAGGTTGCATTGTGTGTTCTCACATCATGGGAATGATTTTTCAGCATACATGTAACATGTAAATACATGTGCATAGTTGCTTCATATATCGGTATGAATGAATCTGAATTGAAAATATTCCATTCCTTGAATATATATGTATAATATGAGCATGCATAGCAAATATTATATATGTGCCCATTAGCAATTAGACTTTTAGATTTAATATTTCTGTATGCATTTTATTTATTTCTGTATCAAAAAAGAGTCACAGTTTTAGCCCATCCAGTCTCTCCACAACCCTGTTTTAAAACGATGTCTTTAGGTATTTCGACTGACACAATTTCAGTTTGGGAATAGGACATACGGCTACTTATCCAGGCTTCATAGAGAACTTATGTGTGGTACCAAACATTGTTTATATATTGACAAATATTTCTAGGAAATGGTTTCGTATTTTTGCTGTTAATTGTTTCATTACTGACCTCTACCTCTGTAGACATATGCAGTTTTCATATTTTTGGGTGAGACTTTCAAAATATTTTTTTTTTAAGTGTCCAATGCTCGACGTGAGCAATGACATTTTTGCAGGCTTCTATTTCAGTCATTTGTGCCTTATTTTCTTTCTATTTATTTCAAACAAACCACTATGAAAAATGCTGCAAATTTAAGTGACAGTCATGTACAAATATGCATAATATGAGCTGGTCCCTACCCATCATGTGTATTGCTAAAGACTCCATTGCAATATTTACAGTTAAACTAAACTTTTCCCCCCCAAGATGTAGCAAAATTGCATTTGTTTTGCAGATTTTCTCATCATTAAATGTGAAACATTTCACATTTGTCTTTTTGAGTAATTGGCTTTTAAAAATGATAAGGTGCTCTGAACACTTGTTATGGGGATAGGTCTGACGTTATATCCCAGAAATCCATATGCCATACAGACAGAACAGAAGAAAGATATTCACAAGCATGTCACAGATTGGGCTGAAGCAAGCCAAAAACCAAAGTGCCATGGCATTAACAATAGCACCAGATTTACTGTCACGATTGCAATCTGTGCTGTATCACAGACAGAAGGAGAACTTTTGATAGGTAACACCTCAGTGTTTTTTAAATCTTTTTGGCAAATTATCATTTTCATTATATTTTTGCCTGCCATGTAGTATTATTATAATATTAAAAAAATAGGCTTGCACAAACATACACACACAAAGTTTATTCGGCCCAGAACCAAAAGGTTGCTACTTTACAAGTGTCATGGAATAATTGACAATTGTGTAATATGAGTGTGTGCCTATGAGAGACATTTATCAATAATACATTTATGCATTTATGTCTTCTGCTTCAAGGTAAACATCCGTGACACTCTTCAAATACCCAACTTACTGATAAGCTCTTCACACGAGTCAAGAGCTATGTTGTACATCCTCAACAGCACATATCTGATGTAACTACATTCAGATGTATTTGTGCACACAGTTTAAACTTTCTTCAGACTCTACAATTCTCCTGCTTAAACATATCCTTGCAATCTGGCATTCTGATAGTTGTGATGCTATGGAGCCTCCAGCTTTCATTCAGCACTTACTCCTAAATTAAATAAGCAAAGATTATTAAAAAATAATCTGTATATTTGGATTTCCAAGCAGCACATTAAAACAAAAAGGATACATTTGTATTATTTACTTACATGGTTATAAAAAATATACAAAACACTATAGCTTATGACCTGAACCTTCAGATTCAAGAGAGACTTTTCTATGATGTTGCATTTTTGACAAAACTATTTGCCATGTTTTCCAAAATGTGCAAGTTGGAACGTTATTTTTGGGCTTGATCCTGCAATTCCTCCTCTTCTTCAAATAATGGATTTTCCAGGGAGGCAGCATGTCAAATATTTTCCCAAGTGGATGACTGTCAATCATGGAATGGGGTAGGTGGGAATTCAACACTCCATTTGGGACACGAGTTATCAGTGGAACAATTGCTATTTACCACAGATACTTGAGACCAACTAACCAAAACCACAAATACATCTGTGTGTTCCATTCTTTAGTATTCTTGCAATAGGCAAGGCGTCCCTTAAAAATGAAAATAAAAACTTTTTTTCCAAGCGAAAAAGCTTACCAAAAGAAGAATTATATCAGTAATTCTAAGCATCTAGCCACCAAGCTTAAAACATGGATAAAATGCTGGGTATGCCATTAAAGGGATTAATAATTATTTACAATTATTTTGCAGCCAAGTTATTTTAAGAAATAATTTATATAGGAATAATGTTAAAAAAGTATATTGTTATGTAGGAATTCTGCATTTGTTCTGGTAAAATTCTTTTATTCCATACAAAGAAAAAAATTACAGCCATTTAAATACATTTGGCAATTTGTTTACTTTGTGTTGTGTGTATCATTCTGTCTTACTCTTGAAATCCACCCCCAAATCTCCTACTATATTTCTAAAATCTGTATGAAGTATGAAATGGGAAAGTTTCTTTCTCATATTTCACTAATGGAAGGTATTGTGGTAATGAAAAGGAATATTTTAACTCTCCTTCACAAACCTATTATTACCACCAGAAATAAACAAATGGTATTGAAATATAAATGAGAAGAAATTAGAAATCAATAAATAATGTACAAAACTTGATTTGGCATATATAGAAAAAATGGATGTTGGTTTAATTAGATGTACTAAATGGAAGCAGATTATTCAAAAGGAAAAGTAGTTTATTCTGCACAAAATGGAGGACAATCCATTATAGTAAATAAGCCTTGGAAATAGGTTTTTAGAACAATATTTTTCAATGCATTTATATTTTAAATACTTATTTTTAGAATTTCAAAATTAATTCAATGTATGTTATATTTATTGAATATAAATCCTGTCTTTCTTTCAAGAACTCCACAGATTGTATTTAGCATTTCCTCATCCATTTTCCCCTTGGTAATTACCCTGGAAGATAGTTTTGCTTTGTTTATGGTTTTTTTTTTATTAAAAAAATAAGATATTTAAAATGAAATAAAACTCGGTAAGGCAGTTTTTTATTCAATAAATAATGTAGTAGAACTTACATACCAGCTCAAAATCACATAGTGAGCTTTCGTAGGATAGCCTTGAATCTGGATTTCTCTGATCCAAATTCAACACTTTAACATCTAATCCACAAATTATGGTTTGTTTAAAGTATTTAGTAATTTATCCTTGTGTTTAAAATAAAATTTTCATCATCTTAGAAACATAAATATTAAGCAGGAAACAAAGAGTCTAAATGTAATAAGTAGATAAACCTAAAAAACATTAGAGACTATATTATATAGACATAATTAAAGCTATAGTTTTGTAGTTGCTAAAAACCAGAGACCATTGGATTTATTTATTTACTTATTTATTTGCTGGCTTCCCAGAGGACAGAAATAATTATGACCTCAGAAGTCCTCTCCTTTTAGAAGAACTATTAGGCTAATTATTTCTGATTAAGAAGATTCTAGATTCTTCAAACTAAATGGTTAAAACTCCCAGTAACTGATTCAAACTGTTTACTAATCTTAATTTCATTTGGAAGGAATTCTGCTGTCCTTTAACCCAGAAGGAGAAAGACAAAGAAGCAATACCAATTCCGCCACTTAGTTCAGCTTTCTAGTGATAGCCTCACTATCTGAAATACTCCCCCATAGAATATAAAAATCCTATCCTTTTTGTGTTTAAAAAATAAGTAAAATCAATATTGTTCCTGGATACTTAGTTGTTTCTAGTTGACCAAGTATTACCATAGTTTTAAGTTAGACATTTAAAATTTTGAACATAAATATCCTGGAGTTCCTGCTAAACAATAGTTCTGTCTACCATGTCTTATTTTCTTTTGATCCCTGCAAAATAAGCACTTGGCCTTATTTTTGGAAAGGTCTTATTATTTTTGAGGTGCAGGAGGCAGCGAGTGTGGTCACATCATGGCTGCTGCTGTGTTGCAATATTTTCAGGGAGGGCTTATTTTAGCGCCTGTGCTCAAAAGCCTGATTGGGCTTATTATTCAAGGAGGTCTTATTTTGGGGGGAAACAGAGAACTAGTGCTATTAATTGCTCTGTCTTCTTGTTTAGAGATCTGGGGAAATGAAGAGAATGTTGCCTTTTGCTTGGGATAGGGAAAAGATTTGTTATATTTTTATATTTATTTCCCAAGTTAAAGTAAAATAAAGAAAAAAATGGAAAAAAGAATACAAAACAAAGACATAGAGAAAGAAAAACAAAGTGTATAGAACAAAATATAAAAAACCAAATAAATGTCCCCTGATTGAATATTGATAAATATATATATCAATAATAATAATTATCCCCCCCTTACAAAGCAGATCTGCAATTTATAAATTTCTATAGTTATATTTGCAAAAGATTTTATTCAACTCTCTGATTGATTAAATATTATTGAAAATGTGACACTAAGAATAGATATTTTGGACCCAGTTCCAAAACAATACAATTTAAAATAATAAAGCCAGTATCCTGCTTAAAAAATAACTCAGAATGCCATTGAATAGTTTAAAAGTAGCAAAACAATGTTCATATTACGGGTCCTTGTTATAAGTGAATTAGAAAATATGATTTATTTAAGTAACCCATTTTTTTTAAAGACTGCCCTTTCTAGGACACATTTCATAATTTCATTTGTAAGTTCTCAAAATAGCAATCCTAAAATGCCTGAACAAGAAGAATTGCAATAATGCTTCCACCAGGTATATGTAGTAGAAGATACTTAGTGAAAATTTCAAAGCATGGTCATGATGTTATAGAAGTTCTAGAATAGGATGTTAAAGGATTTCATTTTTACTCATGAATGCATGGAAGACCTCAAAATTTTATCCTGTTAGTTATGGTTATTAGTATCAGTATGAAAATGATTGAGAATATTATTTGAACATTTGGCCTGTCATATTTCACTATGCAGATGTTCTTCCATTCTACTTCTCATTTCCAACTACTTCAGCTGAGTATCTCTGTTTTCTTTCTAATAATCGCAGGGACTATGAAGAACTTGAACTGTTCTGGCAGTCAGTTTTAGGATGGATGAGGACAAATTGAAGCCTTCATGAAGCCTAATCAGAAATCAAATAAATCATATACAATATTTCTCTATATAACCATCTGTCTGTCTGTCTGTCTATCTATCTACAGTATCAATCTATCTTATCTCTATCTATCTATCTATCTATCTATCTCTCTCTCTCTCTCTCTCTCTCTCTCTCTCTCTCTCTCTTTCTTTTTTTCTTTCTTTCTATCTATCTATCTATCTATCTATCTATCTATCTATCTATCTATCCATCCATCCATCCATCCATCCATCCATCCATCCATCCATCTATCTCATCATCTTTCTCTCTCACTCATGCTCTCTTTCAGCATGTGTGACCATACAAATACATCCTACTAATTGCAGGTAGCTCTTGACCTATAACCACTATAGCGTCAGGAACTTTTGTCGATAAGCAATGCCATCATTTAGTGAGTCATACTAAACTTTCCAACCATTTTGCCACTGTCGTTAAGTGACTTATGTGTTGTTTAATGAATCTGGCTTTCCCAATCGATTTTGCCCTGGGGAGTTATTAATGGGGATCATGCTATGCAGGATACTGCAACTGTCATAAATAAATGATGGTTGCCACATGGCCAAATTGTGATCATGTGACCATGAGATGCTGCAACAGTTATAAGCGCAAGATCAGTTATCAGTCATTTCTTTTAGCAACATCATACGTTTGAATGGTGGTTAAACAAATGGAGATAAATTGTGGATTACCTGTAATTCAAAGGAAAACTTCTGGCTAAAGGGAAGGCTAATAATACTAGTAATATTATAATTGCTTAATTTCCTGTGAATAATGGAAGAATCTGTCAATTATCCGGCAAGTGGAAAAAAGGACAATCCCTGCAGTTGTATGGTTTAGACTTGGGCCTTAGAAGTGTCTATGGATGAAATAAACACTAACTACAGGTTTCAGCTAGCACACATATTTCCACTGTCTGAAGGAGTATTAAATTCCACTGGATTTTTCAATCAATTAAAATGATACAATTGGAATACACATATACACATAGTAGTTGCATACACATACATACCGTACACATACAGACACATTATATGAAATGTTCAAGTGTAAGTCTGGATAGTAGGGCTCTTAATAAACTGCTTTTTTTAAAAAAAAAAAATCCTTTCCCCCATCTAGTAATTTAGTCCCTTCACAGATGTCTTAAGCATTAGATGGCATTCAACATGCTTTTCAGGAATAATCTACTTTTGGATGCATATCCCTCTTAATACAGTTATATGTAACATATATTCCCCTCTCAAAGTTCAAACTGGACTAGCAAATAAAATTTATGCAAGCTAACCTAGGCTTCTCATTCAAATTAAATTTTCAAGATACTTTGCTACCATCTCATCCTCCTCCCAAGTTGTACTAACACATAATTACCAGTTCTTTGATAAATTTACAAATTCTGGCGGACATTTTAAGGTTTCTGAGCTTGAAGCTGCCTATCTTTTGGTTTCATCAGCACCTTATTTAGGAAATCATGGTTGACAAACATGTCAAGGACATATGATTCCACTTAGTTACAAGTTTTCTTTCATGTTATGTTTGACATTTACACTATTTCAGTCCTGTGTTAGCTCTATTTCCAGACAGAGTGAAAAAATATGCTATATAATTTCAGTGTGGGCTTGTGTCAAAGTCATGCTGTTTTATTGCGAATCTCATGTAAATGTTAATTTCTCCAGGTTATGTTTGCCGTGGAAAATCATTTACACTTCTCTAGTCAAAAGCAGGATTGATAAGCAGAGAATATTCCCCCTCAAAGCAAATAGCCTATGTCAACAGGAATATTTTATTTCTTATTTTTAAAATACTCAAACACAATTATTTTAGAGGCAAGGAACATATGTAGGTGCAAATGTAATGCCATAGTTTACAATATCTAAGTAACAGATCAATCTAACAATTGCAGGTTTGAAGTAAATGTGCTTGAACAATTTGACTTTTGCAATTTTCAATAGAAACTGACCTGATCAGAGCACAACTTTTGAAATAATGGATATATTCACTTCTGGGCACTGCACTTCTTAGCTAAAAATGCTTTTATATCTCGATTATTAGGATAAAATTGAGGCAAACTATATTAAAATGCATATTTGTAATATATCTAAAGAAGAGGTTGGACTAGAAGATTTCCAAGGTCACCTCCAACTCTACTATTCTATTCTATTCTATTCTATTCTATTCTATTCTACTCTACTCTAAATAGATATCTTTTTTGCCTAATTAGCATGTGCACAACATTGAAACAAACTGGGATTAAATTAGGGTTCTGAATGTAGCCATAATCCCATAGTTTAGAGTACTAAATTGTACTGTCACAGTTGGAACACGATGTACAGTCCCAGTTTCTTGGTCAACCAGATGATTACTTGGCCATGCAAAGGAAACCAAAGTGGTAATAAAGCTATGATTTAAAACACCTTCCAAAGTAGGATACCTGAAATGTGCATAATTGGTTTCTGAAATGTATCATTTGTATGAAAAATGGTACCCTTCACATCTGCAAAAGTGGAGGGAGGTTGTGTCACATAGATCACAATCTTTTCTTCCTCTTCTGCTCAGCCAAGAACATCAAACCAAACCAATCTAACTTGTTCACTTCTATCGAAGAGAAAGCAAATGATGTAACATCTGGGTTTATGTTTATGTTTTTAATTTTGAGGTAGTCTAGGACAATCCATGGGGTAATCAAAAGTGTTCATCAGAATCTGGAGTTTTTGTCAAAATGATGAAAGGTGCATTGTGGTGTCAGAGAACAAACTGCCATTTAATTATGCAGTGTTATTATGCATAGCCCCAAAGGGTGGTCTTGTGTCATGACTTCACAATGTGCATTTCTTCATTTGCTCCCACCCAGTTACTCTTTTCCAGATGCACATGGATGCAAACAATTCTCTTTACTGCCACTCTTAATAAACATGGAAAAAAATCTGCCAATTTTACAAACATTTTCTGTCCTAGGAAATTCATCCCAGTTCCATGTCTGTTCGGAAGTTAAATTGCAACAAGTTGAAAAGTAAGCATTTTGTGTGCCTTTTTCACATATGAATGATTTTGTGCACAGCACAAACTTGCAACAACTTTTACATATATCCTTTCTTAACCATTTTTTTTGTTTAGAAAAATAGTGGTTTCTGAGCCAGAAATAGATTTGCATTGTTAATCCGCCATGTATTGTTCTAGGATTGTTTATGAAGAAACAAGCATAATGGAAATAAATACATTCTCAGTCAGTTCAAACCAGCTCTGGAGTTCAGAGATCCTACACAATATCTTCACTATATGGTGAAATAATAAGAATTTGGACCTGCTTTCAAACCAACAATTTCCCATCCTTGTGTTGAAGTATCCCAGTTTGAATATATTACATTTTCGCTCAAGTTCTATCAATGCAGATAACCTCTACATCAAATCATACTTATTGCCTTCCCCCATCACAGTTTATGTGTGATATCATTGCAGATGAAATAATGTAGTGATTTCAAATGCTTGCTCATTTTCATTTCATCATCTTTGTGTTGGCCTGAATTGCTTTTCAGCTGAAAATAGTGTAGCAGATTCTAAAATGTTTGTGAGACCTCACAATAAAAAGACATTTTTGCTTCATATGGTTGCTAGCCATTTGCCAAGAGTTGTACTGTTTCTATTTCATTTTGCCAAAAAGCCATTGTTAATGCCAGTTATTTTTTTTATAGGACAGTATTGTTTGCTGGATACAAGTTTTATAGGCTTTTTCTTTTGGTACCACCTTGAAAACCTATTCTGGATTTCATTTCATTGCCTTTCACAGATTATTTCTCTCAAGCTTCAGTTCCCAATCCTAACATTTTAATGTCAACTTTTGGCAGCTCTATTTATTTGTTAGCTGTATTAGAATTACAAGTCAGGATAAACAGATGTCCTGTTTTTCATTCTTACCTGGATTAACATTTAGCAAGTTTAGCTGAAGGGTATTCAAGCTGCTGTACTTATTTTAGCCATATGACTCTTCATAAACATCTGATTTTGAGAAAATAATATATACATATTCAGTGTCAAACACAAAGAATCTGGACCATTCACAGGGTGCAGCATAGAAGATGTATTCAAGCCAGTACACAGAATCTGATCAGCTAAAGTTCAACACTATTTGGCCCCAGATAAGGATCAATGGAATTCATGAGGAGTTGGTCTTGGAGTGCTTATGCAATGCAATGACTCCAAACTGATGACGTGTTTAACTCCATCTCTCCAGCTCCTTCTGCTCTTCTACTTCACACACAATTCTATGCACACATTGGATTTGTCATTGGTTTTTAATCTGTGTGACTCACATCAAATCAATATGTAAACATCTGATAAACTTTTATGATTTTGGTTGAAAAGAAAAACTACAAGTTTCCCTTTTTGGTTGATGGAGTATTAACTAATTAGTTAAAACAGTTTTATATGTAGTTGTATTGTTTACAAATAGTATCTGAACAACATCGGACTGATTCATTTCACAGAATTGTGAAAGTACTCTGTCTTTGTGTCCAGACAGAGGGGTTGTCTACTTCATTCAACATTGACAGAAATGTCTTCTGCTCTCTAATAAACATCTCTGCTCTGGCATTTAGAAATGGGGTGACTTTTTAAACTGGGTTCAATGTCTTTATTCCACTTGAACCTAACCTAACAGTAGAACCTAGCTGCTTCTGTGATATTTTCCCTCCAAAATGCAGATTTCATATCCAGGCTTATATGTTGATTAGTAAATTGATTGTAGACAATTATGTTGAACAAATCATGGTTTTTTTTTAAAAACAAATAAAACAAGAGGGGAGAATGAGAGAGAAACAGAGAAGGCAGTGTGTAAATACAATATTTGTTGTCAATGTAATAAATCTGAATCATTAGGCAAACTGTAGAACTGATGTTCATAATTATCAAAATGAAATAAAATCCTCCATGTTGATCATATTTCTTGAGGATAACCTTTCATATTTTCTTTGTTCTCCTCTTTTTTGCCTCTTCCTTTTGCATATATAGTTTGCTTTTTCTATCATCTGCATGAGGTTAGTTTGATTATTTGTTTGTTTGTTTAGCAGAAATAGTATGTTGACAATTCAGATGACTCCGGGCAGTTAATAACAACAAAATATCATACAATAAAAACTATCTATAAAGTGCTTTACAAAAAGCAACTTTTGAAAACATTTCACTTCTTGTCCAAGAAACTTCTTCAGTTCAGGTTATTTTAATGAGGAATCCATAAAAAAAAACCCCGATGATGATGATGATGATGATGATGATGATGATGATGATGAAGAAGAAGAAATAACCCATAAAATAACCAGCATTAGTGCAATCATATTTTTTCCTCTTGGGGTCAAAATACTTACTTGAAATCTCTATAAATGTGTTAAGCATTTCAACAGGTTTCAAAATCAGAATCTTGGTGTAATGATTCTGTGATTTTCCTGCTTAGCTGAATATAACTATTCAAGATTGATTTTTTTTCTTATGCTAATACAGTATTTAGGGACAATTGGAAATAATATATACTTTTGACCACACCATGATTTTTAATAATATTGATTTAATGCAAAATGTATCAAACTTTTTGACCAACAACAGTTTTAACAGATTTTTATTCTGCTTGTGTCTATCACAGGGTAGTTAACAGAAAATACATTTTCTATTCTGGGATGATTGTCCAGGTAATGTCAATGCATGTCTATTTAGGATTTCACCTTATGCAATGTAACAGTGTCTCTTGTATTTTCCACGTAAGAAAGAATATTTTGGATATACACAGGGAGTATTTAAAACATACTGATTTTCATTTGAAGCCAAATTCTATTACCTAATTGTATTATGATCTTGTTATATGAACATGAATACTGATCATGTATACTTTCAATTGAGGAAACATTTTTTTTTTAGTTTGACCTAGAGTCATTGTGTATCAATCAGTTCAACCTGTAATACCCTTTTTTTCCTAAAGTAATATGCTTGCTTCTCTAACACCATTGTTTTCAAAGGTAGGCTTCTTTTGAATGATGGTTCTACTGAATACATGGCAGTGGTAGAAAGCAGTGGTGAGTTCCAGGAGGTACACCCCAGTACGGGAGTACCGGTGGTAGCTGGAAGCAGTGGCCATCGTACCAGAACAGTGGCTCATTTGGCCCCTCCACCCGCCCACGTTCCTTACTGCTTTTTATGCAAACGGGCCACAGTGTGCGCCGCCTGCACGACCTTCGCCGAGTAGCTAGGTGTCACAGGGCGGTGGCATGTACACACGTGTGCAGCACACGTGCCCGACAAGAATGCCCAGCCCCATCACAGTGTACCAGTTGTGACAGGATCCAAAACCCACCACTGGTAGAAAGTGTATTCAATAAATTTCTGGTTATATAAATGTCCTTTTTAAAAGAAAAGTAGAAAAAAGTTTCAAAATTGATAGCAATATTTGTGGTTTTAGATTTTTTTATTCAGCAGACTTTGGGATGCTTTTTTTTTAAAAAAAGTGAAGAAACAACAACAAAGAACTGTAAGAAGCAGGTTAATTACAACGCAAGGTTCAACATCTTTATATATATACAACATTGTCTCTTCTTTAAAGCAGTCATTTCGCCTGAAAATATAAAATCGGTTTTTCTGACTTGCAAAGTTTTTGCAGTCTATCATTTAAATTACTTAAATAAAGGGAGCCTTAGTACTCCCAAAAGCTGAGAATATAACACCCTCCATGCATATTAGCTTGATCTTCTTGACAGACCAGAAAAGTGTTTGTGTGTGCCAATTAAAACAAAAATGGATCCCTAGTGGCTTGTTCTTCACACAACTTCTGAAGACTGTTATCATTGTTTGCTGGGGTAACTCAGGATAGGGCTGCTATCCAAAGTAAACAAACTTTTCAAAACTTTCTTGACAGATGGGGGTTACAAATGCATTTTAATAAGAAAGTTGCCAAAGCAACATTTTTTTTCTTTTGACAATGAGCATATATTTACTTAACATCTAGTAACTTTGGGGGATACAAGGCAGATACATTCTCACAAAATGTTTTAACTATCAGCCTCCCCCCCCCCCTCTGCTTTGAAAACTCAAGTTAAGGATGTTTTTCCTCACGCTGATATTTTAGCTGTGTTTTTTTTTTTAAATGTCAGCTAGGTTGGACTTCTCAGAAGGAATTATTGGAGGTTACCAAAGCAAGGTTGTCATAAGAGACATTCTCCTTAAAAATGTAATTGGTATGGTTGTCATAAACACCTTTAATTTAGCATAATTCATCGGATAAACTAGATCAGATGATGAAATTGGGTAGAGACATTGGAGTTGACATTTACCTGATTCACTTTAATTATGCATCCAGAAAATGAGAACTAACTTCATTATTGTGTGTATATGTCCGTGTTTTGTATATCTTTCTTCCCATCCTCTGTATATTTATTTAATGTAAACATGATTAAGACATGGATTTATTGAGGTTGAATAGAATGCATACTGCTCCCAACAATACATACACTTCTGACATGTTTTCAAAAAATGCCAAATCCCTGTGTGTCTTTTAATTTAATTGAAATGTAATTCAAACCGAATTAATTAAGGAATAAGAAGTCTTGAAACCAACTTGATTGACTATGCAAATTGAAACTATTTTAATCAGAACCCATTTTTATTCTCCAAATTTTGTTGGAATTATTTTTGCATGAATTCGTTTTTCAACTATATGAATAATTTCATATCTTGAGACTAATTTTAAAACAAGAATAATTAAACTAACAATTTGGAATGCACAAATTCTAATTATTACTAGATGACAACAATACAATTAAAATAATTTGTGCCATTATCTAATAGTCTTCTGAATTTTTGCAACCCAGCCACAGCAGCAACAGTAGGAGATTATATCATAATACAATATGCAAATAAATAAATAAAACTTTTCCTTGAGTTAAACTTCATAAGTTCTCAGTTTGACAAGGAAGAAATTCACCCAGTAAATATTAGAAAGAATGATTCTCTGCAGCATGTGGAGAGAAAATATAACAGCATTTTTTCCAATGAGATTCTTGTCATAGATTCTGGGACAGAATAATAGTTAGACTGTCTCATATTTCCCCACCAAATAATTTCTAAAAGGAAAAGTGCTCCTAATATGTAATGATGGATACACCTATTGTTTTTCATATCCTACTTGTGAATTTTTCAACAGACGTATTTAGTATGGAAAAAAACCCAATACAATAGTACTGTAAGTAGATACGTTTCTATGGTCAAAAAATGAATTAAAATTTATCCTGCGATGAGCTTTTTTTTTAACTCTCTTTTCATGAGATGAAACAGAGAAGAAAGGAAGGAAGAAGAGAACTAGTACCTGGGCATCTAACATTGCAACCATAGAAACCACAATTTCTTTCTTCTCCCCTGACTCTATGCTTCACTTAATTTTATTGAGATTAGTTTAATTTATTTATTTTTAAATTGCAAGGAAAGCCAGAGTGCTATTGATCAAAATGCTTGTCTCAGACATAAGAATCTTATGGATATTTTTTAAAATATTAAATGAGACGAGAACTGCAGACCAATGGTCTGTCTAGAAGTGTGTCCAGCTGCCTTGAAAAATGACAGAGGTATACTCTGAGAGGATAAAGGTAAAATATATTTTTAATCTCCATTGAAGAAGCAAAAGAAATGTTGGAACAATCAAGAAAGTCCACTGAAAAAGATCACTGATTAGTTTCAAAATGTTACATGTAAGAGTACATGCTTTTCTCCCGTGCCTCAATCCTTTCTCTCTTTTTTGGCATATTTAAAATAAAAAGAGACAGAATATAATAAAGAGATACCACTGAGAAAACCACTAATCCGAACTGAGGCAGTGTCATGAATCAAGTTTGCCAATACGTATCAAATATTTCATATCAGTTTGTGAATAGATGACACAACTTCATGTAACTGATTCACAAATAAGAAATATATCCGTGCTCTTCTTGCCAAGATTTCAAGAGCTTTTCAGAAAGGGGGGGGGGGAGAAGAAATATAGGATTTGGTAAATTTCATTTATTTGGACCTCAAATTGGCATAGAGAATCAGTAATGGAGGGTAAAGGAATCTTCACTCAAAATCCCCCGTTTGAATGGATGCCGAAAGAAGACTGTCTTGTCCCTTATCCCTTATATAAAGTCTTCTGTTGAAATATCTTAATTCATTATGACTTTATATTAGAATGTATGCTTGGAAATGCTGGAATGCAAGAATGTGGAGGTATTTTTAAAGCTATTAAATCAAAAAGAGTGCAAACAAAATATTTAAAAAATCTGCTTTTCCTGGACACATTTGCAAATTTCCATTCGGACATCTCTCGTCCCTAAGTTTTCTTATTGGTGCTTGATAAGAAAGATGTTCAAACTTGCCTTAATATGAAGAGGTTTTTTTAAAAAAAAACAAAAAAAAACACCACATTATTTTGGGCTGTGACTGTAGATTCTTCGGGCAAAATCTGACATAATTTCTTTCTGAACTCTTTCCAAAGGTCTTAAAATGATATTGTTAGTAACGTAAATATGATTTAAACTATTATTTCAGCTATTGTTTTCTATCAGTGCATCTAAATAGGAAATATATAGAAGGGCCTATAAAAACTGCACTTTAACTGAATCAAAGTCAAATTTTTGGTAGCACTTATCTCCAAATGTCAGAGATGGAGAAAAAGAAAGTCAGTTGCTGAGAGTAATTAAGAAGTGGATGCATTTAAACTGTAGAGAGCAGTAGCAGTCTTCTTGAAACCGTCTAGTAACTCTGAAGATTATGAGAAACGGACTTGTTTGAGATACAGACAGTATTTTAAATGAATTAACTTTTCCCTGTTCTGTGATCTACTTTTGCTGATATAGTCATACATCACCAATTATATACAATGATTACAAACAACACATTAAAACAAACACTTTCAAAATGAATGTTGCTTTGCTTGTTAGCACTGAAGTAGCTTTTTTTTACATATCATAAGTATACATATTTTTATGCAATACTGAAATACTTGTATTTTAATAAAGCTTGAATTTAATCAATGGAAGAGTGAACTAAGTTACATCTCTCTTAAGGCTTCAAAATAAACTCACTAATTATGTTTTGTTTTTACTTTCAAAACTCCAAAATTTATATTAATAATTTACATGAAGTTGCACTGGAAGATACAAACTAGACTGGACTGACCATTGCATTTAGCCTAATTCATGTATCCCTCTCTCTCTCCCTCCCTCCCCCTCCTCTCTCCATGATTATAGTGATAGTGCTGCATTAAATATTTGAAAGTCGCCCAAAATGGAAATATGTAAACTTGAAGTGTGAGAGATATGACCCATCAGCTAGTTACCTTTGCATTACTGGTGAGCCCAGAAAACTCATGTAAATGGTTCCATACCCTTAAAAATATATATTTATCTTCCAGAATCACAGTCCCAAACAAGAATTAAATGCTTATTATATGTGCATTTCTCAAGTTCATTAAATATAGTGGCATTTTAAAATGATGTGACTAACACCCACTTTCCTCTAGTTTAAAATACACAGTGTACGTGAACACCTGTCTTAATCAATAGCTGCTTTTAAGATTTATGTAGTTATTTTGGAAGTTGGCATAACTGAGTAGAATAGGGCAAAATTTTCTGCTAGGAATATTAGGTATGTGTACTGTATATCTATGTTAATTGTCGAAAATTGCCTGAAAAGCCACAAGTCCATAGGAACATGTTAAGAACCTAAGTTATAGATGGAAGATATTAGGGAGGAATCAAAAGTTATGCCATCCAATAGTTCATTTTTATTTGATGTGGAAGCATGTTAAGATTGATACATGAGTTTTTAATGTGATATTAATACATCTTTTACTTATAATACCACTTGAGGGGGGAAACGCACCAACTGAAAGATCAAATGAGGGAACATATGTATTTATATTTTGTTAGCTTTTCCTATGTATTTGAATAAACAAGTTGTCATTCAAATAACACTGATGATATTCAACTCATCTAGGTAGAAAATAGGATTGATTGTTAATATTTATTTTAATTATATGTTGTTAACAGAACTCAATGTATGTTTGACAAATCTATATTCCTAATATATAATATTTGTGTGTTGTTATACATGAAATAAATAGAATATATTTCTTATTAAAAATGGAGATGCTCCTGCCAAATTGTCAAGCAGAAATAAATATGAGCAAAATATTTGTGTGAGGATTTTACATCTTTGTATAGTCATCCACATGCTGAGGCAATCATGTTCTGACATCAATCCCAAGTTTTCGTATTCTTTAAGGAACAATGAGATTCTTTATTGTATCTGCTACAAAAGATTAGCCTGGCTTATTCTCTATATATATACAAACAAAACCTGCTATCTCATAATAATGTGTGAATAAATTTGGTCAGATTAATTCTGTCAGTTTTATCCAAATCTTTTTTGTTTCTTTAAAGTCACTAACTGTTCCCCACAATGAGTTCGCCTCCAAAATTTGCTATATACAATATTCACTGGCACTGCATTCTGGTCATTTTGATGTTCTGCTAGTATTTGAATGTTCTTCTGTGATGACAAGTATTCAAATATTTGCTTTTGTTACTATTTAAGTCTGTCCACTATTTTCTGCTCTTTCTTTATGTGAGAGTTGGATTTGAGATCATTTCTAGTTAAGAGCATAGTCCGATTTTGCACAAATATTTTGTGCAACAGAACTTTTCTGTCTACTGTGTCACTCTGGCCTGCCAACTCTGTTGTAGAGGATCTCTTGAGAAGTCATAAAAGAAGGCCAGTCAAAATCCTCCACATTCTACTAATTAAAATACTTTGGGCAATGTAAAAAGTTGGTGGGATACTACCAGTATTTTAAGCATTTGTCTCCTGTGATGAGTAGGAATATGCTTGGTATAAGTCATATTCCTACTTAAATTTTAGTACTAAATGTTGTGAGTCTTTTTAATAGTACTTCATTATGTACTTCATAAATGTACTTCATTATTCGTCATATGAAACTTCACTACAATGAAGGAATTAGGAAAACAAATATAAACATTCAGCATAAGAAATTCAGACCATCATCCATGTTCATTTTAAGCTTCGTTTTAAATTTCTAGGACAAGCCTAAGATAGAATATTCCATTTTTCCTAGAAATGTTTTAGATGAAAATCAGTGCCACACCAATCTCAAAGGCAGCTTGTTCTAAAATGTTATTTGAGCAAATAGTATCAAGCAGACCAGCTGCCCAGATCAGTATGGACTGACATAATCTGCCAATCATGCAAGCTGTCCTGGAGCAAACACTTTAAAAAAATTGAATTTGCCTTATATTGATTTTTTTTATTTATGCATACATTTGCTGAATTTTAAGTAAAGAAATGTCATAGTAGCTTTTGTTGTGAAATACTTAATAGTTTGAAATAACAGAACCAGCTTTTTTGCTGATTTTAATTTTTATTTACAGAAGAGTTTCTGAGATGAATTGCACTGAAATAAAATGATGTAGCAAACGGTTTACTGATATGTCATTTTTCTCATTGTAAGGTCACAACAGTTTCAGGAAATGAGGTCCTTCTTCAATCAGATATTGACTTCATCATATTTGACTGGTTCCGTGCTATCAAAAACACAATTGACAGATTGGTATGCATTTATTTTAGATTTTGCTTTTATTAATTTTGCAATAATGTAAGGGGTTCATATGATTTTGCAGCAAGTCAAGTTAAAAATGCATCTCCCTTGTTTCCTTCGAATCAAGAAAAATACCTACATGCATCTGCTATTTAAAAATGCTTCTGAACTAAGTTATAATTTGAATAGGTTTTGAAAAAGATGGGGGTATCTTTTTTGAAATTATGATGATTAAATATGTTGTAAGGTAAACAATTATTAACAAATGCCATTTAACTTTCTCTTATTATGTCATTTATACTATATAGTGTTCGAGAGGACTATTAGTATGGTTGAATTTTTTCTCTATTATTTTCCTGTTAATTTCATTGAATAGAAAACATCTGATTGCTGTTCCTTCCTTCCTTCCTTCCTTCCTTCCTTCCTTCCTTCCTTCCTTCCTTCCTTCCTTCCTTCCTTCTCTCATTCTCTGACAGGTCTGTTTTTTTGACAATTGCTTCCCCCACCCAATTTCAGATTACATTTTTTTCTTAGGTGGTTTTCACCATCCCTATTATAAATTTCATATTTCACCCCTCCTAATTATGCTAAAACTTTTGGGGAGGATGTGTATTGTTTTGGCTTGTGAGAAGAAACACCCTTCTTGTATGTTTAATTAGATCTTGTCCAGACTGGCTTGGTGGTTATATGTTTCAGTGTATAACGTAGGCTTAAAAAAACCCCAATAAACAATTGAATAGGATATAAATGGTAAAGCTCTATAATATGAAAGTGCTGTAGCATGCTGTAAGATGATAATTTTTCAAGACTTTAAATGAAGTCTATCGGAAGCTGGCAGAACAATCTGACATTTAACAAGTTCAGTTGCTTGAATACTCCACTGACACAACATACTAAATTTGCAATTCCATATATTTTTACCTGGGAATGAGGCTTTGTGAACTAAGTGTCTGATAGTCTATCAGCTTAAGCTGCCAATACATCCACTAAAATGATTTCCAAAAAGGGGATGTAATATATTTGCTTTTCTTTAATGAATATATGAAACATAATAGTACATCTCTGTTCTCTAATACTGATTAAAACAACATAAATGTGTAAAAGAGACTATTATGGCTTCATACATACATGAATCTAAAATTAACAATATTTTTTTCATCTTATATTTTTATTTTAAATTCCTTCACGGGTTTGTTGTGATGAAATAACATAGTCTATCTAAGGACTGTAATTACGAATCTTCTTACTTTCAATTAATTCTACAGCACATATGAGCATATAGACGTCCAATGCTAACCAAGATTATACCCAAATGATGAAATGTGATTTGTGACATCATAACATATGTGCTTCCTTTTCATTTTTACACTGCAGTGTCTAAAAGGAAAATTTTCAATCACAATATACATTTCATTTCTTGTTCTTCTTTACCCCCATTTCCTAACAGAGACAGAACCAATTGCAATGTAATAATCTTAAAACACATTTAATCAATTCATTACATTCATTTATAGCCTTCTCCTAAGCCTAGTATTAGAAGTACACTAGGTTTCATACATTTATATGCACATAAATATAAATGAAGTTGTAACTGTAAGACCCAGAATAAATTCAGGTATCAGTTAACATAAATAAAATATGAAAATAATTTCTTACCTAGTTAAAAGCATAACTAAAAATTCAGTTGAAATTAAGGTCCTTTTCAATGAGTTCAAAGGATGGAATCAGAGAAAGGTAATTAAGCATGCAGTCAATATGTTTATGGAAATGGATTTTTCAAATACGTAACATTACTGAATTGTGCTCCATTTATGCCATGCACTTAAACCTAAAAAAAAAGATCTATGTTTTCAAACAAAAGTATGCAATATACCAATACCTGATATATTTTCATGTCTGATTTTAAGTTACATGTTTATAATAGCGCTGTGTGAAACACTTTCTAGAGTGGTGTCTTTAGATGAAATTTTCTTTTACCATGTACAAAAGTTGCTTTTTGTTGCTTTGTTTCCCTTTGTTTTGTTTTCTAAATTTCTGTTACTTTCATTAATCTACACAAAATGTTTCTCAGGATATTTTATATCATTTTTATCTTTCTAGCCTAAAGAGAAGAGTTACATATCAAAGAACAATGAGCTCAAAATTCAGAGATCTTCTAGTTCTGAATTACTGAGTATTCATGCCAACAGTAAGGAACCAAAAACAGAAAATAGAAAATCTTTAAGTAAGTAAAATTATTTGGGGTAATGAAAAGTTATAGATAACCTCCTGTTAGTAAGAGACAGTGTTCTATCTTGACTTTAAGACCCTCCAATGTTCCCCCACACAAAAAAAATTCTTTAGTTGTGACGGCTCTTGGAGAAAGGAAATGGGACCAAGAATTTATGGAGGGTGGAGTGATTAAAAATTCATGGCTTGCATTCAATGTGTGTTGGGTGCCAATTATGTTGGGTGCAGCATTAATGCATCATTAGGGAGCATGCATCAATTTGTGAATTCCTGATGCATCAGCACTGAATCCAAAATAAACAAGGCACCAATCTTGTTTAGTCTAACAGTGATAACATTGTTATACATACAAAATTAGCAATATTTTGGAGGACTATATTTCATCTCCCAGGTTCAGATGCAACATGTCATTAAATAGCAGGGGAACACTCTTGCCTTCCTATCTTTTTCTTGGATTTTCTAGAGAGATTTAGTTAGCAGTTGTGGAAAACAGGATGATGGATGTATGGCCTGATCCAGCAAAGCCTTTGTTATATTCTTAAAGATATAGATCTTTACATATAAGTGAAGTTATGGCAGAAACAGTTTGAAAGTATTTGAAAACATTGCTGATTGTTTACAAGATAATGATCTCTGTATCAATATGTAAAAAAAAATCCAGCTGATTTATTTCACAAACATTGAATGCCATCTTAAGCATAGAATCTGGGGAGTTCACAAGAAGGAGTAAGAAACAAAGAATAAAAACATGTACCATAAAATCAACAAAAAGCCATAAAATAAATGTAAGCTCAACATAAATTTAAACACCTACTGAACAGTTGTGTTTCACCATCCTACCCAACCATCTAAACTCAATAAAGCTGGTGAAAAAGATACCCTAGCACTAATGATGTTACCTAGTTTGGGTAATGAAATGTCTGCAAGAAAACAGTCAAGCTCAGAGAGCACTAAGGACCCCTCATTTCAATCCCGAGCCACAAATATTCTCCTTTATTGAAGATACTCTTGATTTCCTTCTGAAAGAGTATCAAGTAGGGGAGGAAGGAACATTTCACTGGTGTTGAGACAACCTCAAAAAAAAAAAAACCCCAATTCTTTGACTAGAGTCTCTTGAATATTCAATGCAAGAGAATCACAACCATATTCTCTTGGGTAAAATTCATAAGATCAGCAGACTCCAGTTAGTGAAGATAATGAGGATCTGTTCCATAAAGGGTTTTATAGGAAATGCCAGCATTTTGAATTCCATGTTGTACCAAATATATAGGTCCCCTATGAACTTTATTGGTGAGCAGATCATAAGAATGTTACCTGAATTAAGAAAATGGGAAATGGCCAATGCATCGATCCACCTCCAGGGCTACATATCCCATAATACCACCAGATATTCTGCATATACATTTTCTCCTAGGGAACTTACTGAGATACAAAAAGCCAGCATTCCTCACACTTTTTAAGAGAGGTCAAGTATATGAGCTCCTATGTGGAGTCCTGTCAAGCAGACAGAGGGAAGGAAATGGGAGAAGAGAAACTGCAATGAGTAGCTCAGGATCATCTTGACTCTGGCAGCAACTCTGCTGTATTTTGTTCAGCATGTTGTTCCTAGCAAGGTGCCATTGTAAGAGGGCAGATGAACATAAAGACGAAGAAGGTAACATCTGCTTTCCTTAGCCACTTAGTGTCAGCTTTCAGATGCAATGCATTTCTGCAAGATGGTTAACTCAGCCAGCTCTACCTATACTTCAATTAGTTGAGAAGCTAAACGAGACAAATTCGACAGCTGATGGAGGCTGTATCAAATACCCCAGCATTTTAAGAGTAAATAATATTGAATGTATTTATTGTTCTGGCAATCAACATTTTATCTAACGTGTTCACATTAGGATGTAAATCTGACTCCTTTTCAGTCTTGCTAAAGATACATTTGTCTCTCCTTTGTTCAACCCTACTTAAAAGTGGCTCATGGAGAACAGCTCCAATCCATGGGCCCCTACCTCTTTGCCATTTTTTCTGGCAGGAAGCCATTAAACTGTCTCACCATTTGTTGTTGTCTTTTATGCTTCTTGGCATCATAATTCTAACATCTCTTCAGTAATGATTTAGAAGACAGATCAAGTTCCCACCAATGAGATAAAGTTAGCAGACAACCCAGCACTTGAACCACAAAAAAAGTTGTGAGGAGCCCCTGCCGTGCTGAAACTTTCTTTTTTAAAAGGAAGAACAATCCACTGTGAACTTGCATGGATTTCAGCTTTGTGTGTATGTTTATACAGCGTAGCTTGAGTTGCCTTAAAAATATGTATTTCGAATTTTCTTTTGGCCCCTCGAGAGGGAGTAATTATGTGGAATTGGAAAAATGTTAGCATTTGCTTACTTATTAGTAGTCAAAGCACAAATTGTGTTGTCAGTTTTTTGCCTTTGGCTTTCCATGCCCTTAATGTTCACACCAGTATCATTGCCAGAATTATCAGCAGCCAGAGCCAAAATTGCTTTAAAAAAGGCCTGAGAAGTGGTAATGACACATTGTTAGCAGTTAACAGGTGGTCGTTCCATTGTCCAGTTTGACTGCAAAGCTCAAGACAATGCATCCAGGATTTGTGAGAGGGCATTTTAAAAGAGTTTTTAAAAAGAGGAATAGTTGTGTTTCCTGGCTAGTCTTTGGAAACTAAGGACTGAAGAACAAGATCATACTTAAAGTAAAATGAATCAGAAATCAGCTTCCGATTTAAGATTAGAAATGACATTTCTATGTTTCATATTCTTTCTTCCCTCTCTCCTTATATTAAAGGCTGGGATTTGGCCATATCAGGCTTCTATAGTATTCAACCTTCCCATTTCTGTAACTGAAAAGTAGACTCAAAAGAACACTTGGATGTTATTACCTGGTGTATGCATATGCGTATGGGACGTGGTGGCTCAGCGGCTAAGATGCTGAGCTTGTCGATCAGAAAGGTCGGCAATTCGGCAGTTCGAATCCCTCGTGACATGCGATGGAGTGAGCTCCCATTTCTTGTCCCAGCTTCTATCAACCTAGCAGTTTGAACGCATGTAAAAATGCAAGTAGAAAAATAGGGACCGCCTTTGGTGGGAAAGTAACAGCATTCTGTGCACCTTTGGTGTTTAGTCATGCTGGCCATGTGGCCATGGAGACCTCTTCGAACAGCGCTGGTTCTTTGGCTTTGAAACAGAGATGAGCACTGCCTCCTAGAGCCAGGAACAACTAGCAAATATGTGCAAGGGGAACCTTTATCTTTTATGTGTTTGCATCTCATCCTCCTAGTTAACATCCTCCTAAGTTACATCTCCTCCTCCTCCTAAGCTGCATCTCATCCTCCTTCTGAAGTTAACAGGGTGAATTATGGATGCATGTAAAATGTGCTGGATTACTGTAAGTGTTTAAAGAATCCTTATTGGGGCTGTATCATATATTCTATGCAAGAGTATGTTCTTAGAGAGCCAGGGTGGTGTAGTGGTTAAGGCATTAAGCTGGAAACTGGGAGTCTGTGAGCTGTAATCTCACCATAGGTGAAAAGCCAGCTGGGTGACCTTTGGGCCAGTCAGTCTCTCTCCATCTTAGGAAGCAGGCAAGGGCAAACCATTTCTCTAAACTTTGTTCAAGAAAACTCCAGTGATTTCTCCAGGTAGTTGAAGGAGTCAACACTAACTCAATGGCACACACAAAATATGTCTCCCACTGTGCATATGTTTAATAATTGAAAAATGGATGGATGCTAGCATGGAGAAATAATTGCAAATAAAGGAATTGTATACTTGACTATATCACTCTTTTCTGTTTTCTAAGGCTTTAACTTGGTCCGGTATTTTGCTAAGTCTTTTCATCCGTAGGTAGGGGAAGGAGAGGCCCAAGCAGGGATCAAATTAATAAGATAAATGGTTGAAGCATTTTCCTATCCACAACTATTATTCCGCTCACAAAGACTGCTCTAAAAAGGCTACAAACTGACAGAAAAAAATAAATAAGATTCATGTATTAATGTGCATCTTATCCTAAATTACTGAACATGTTTTTTTAAAGAAAACCTAAATATGTTTCTTAAATATATGGGTAGACCCACAGTTTATTATTAATTGAAACCTATCCAACTATAAATGGATTTCCAACTCTATTTCCAACTTCCAAAGCTGATAAACATATTTTACATTATTTAAACATGCATATTTGTATACATATGTATATTTGCACGAAGCTATTTCTTGACTCAAGAACAATTAAACAGTTATCATACAATGATTACAAGTGAAGGTCAGTTCAACAAAAGCTTATGATTTTCTTCACACTTCCATCATTCTGATTTTCTTCTCAGTTTTTATGCTACAATATTTCTTTACAGGTAAATGCAATTTACTACTATTTAGAGATATTCAGTGGCAATTCAGTGGCTATTATACCTTCAACAAGATATATTGTAGTTCCTATTCAGAAGCATAGTAAATTAATTATTTATCAGACATTATTCCTTTGTACAGAACCTAATTAGACAGAAATCCTGGAGCACAGTGAGAGTTAAACAGGAAAGAATTTGGATTCCAGAGATGACCATTAATTTACCATCTTAATGCTATAATTTTACTTAGAAGTAAATAGTCTTTGGCTGGGATTCTAAAAAAAAATGCATTTCTTAAGCTCTTCCTTTTCTGCAACTGCTGCAGCTCAAGCAAGAAACCATTAAGTTTGTAGGTGCTTCTTGCTTAGGGAAAACTACCTTGCACATTTTAATATTTTCATAGGAATTACAGTGTCCTTGGATCTTAAGGCATTTGGATATATCCAGCTTTAAGTTATTCTGGGTGGGAAGTAGTGTAAGAAAGCTTTCATTCGAAATAAATTCAACCTAACAATAAGCTGTTCTGCTTCTCTGATTTCTTCCAATATCCTTTACTTGGGTTCTGATTTTGGATTGCTTCTCAATCCTGCCTAGGTTAACCCAAATTTTGAACCAGCTGGATGGATTGTAGATGCCCCATGACCATGTTGGCAAACCTTTTCGGCACCGAATGCCAAAACGGGAGCACGCGTGTACACACGGGAGAGCACCAGAAACCAGAAGAGCAGTTCCCCAGTGCGCATGCTGGGAAGCTGAGCTTTTGGTTTCCAGCATGCGCATGCGCACTGGTCATCTGATCTTCCAGTTTCTGGTGGGCATGCACACGCAAAGACCAGTTGGCTGCATGTGTGCGCTGGAATCCAGAAGAGCAATGGGCAATGGGTGGCGTGTCCATTTAGATGGCTCTGTGTGCCACTTCTGGCACAAGTGCTATAGGTTTGCCATCACGGCCCTATGATGACTTATTCAGAGCTTTTTTTAAAAAAAATACATCTATCCTTCATCTTCTCTTTCCTAAACTTCAGTGACAATGAATGGAGTTTCTACAGTCCATTCTTTGTGAATCCATATATCAGGTTCCAGATGAATGCCCTGCATGTATTTTACAAAAAACAGCAATATCAGGAACTATAGTAGCTATATTTCTTAAAAGATCTGAGTGCTGCTGAGAATGTTTGCAGTCCCTAAGACTTGAAACATGAGGTTTCTACAATAATAGAAATGCAACTGGAATCCACCCAATTTAAAGTTGGATTTATTTCAAACATCCCCTGGATGGATTCCAAATTCTTTTGATTTTATTGGGATCAGTTTTGAACTGTAGTAGGGGATTCTCCCATCATTTCTTTCCAAAATAACCCTCTCATTTACTTTAGTAAGAAGCTAATTTTACATTTTTGGTTGGAACTCTAAAGTGATACAGATCTGTTTTACACTGAGTCAGACGCCTAACACAATTATATTGACTGGCTGGCTGCAAGTCACCATAGTTTCAAGAAAGTGTTATTCCAGACCTACCTGGGTTGCTGCAGAAGAAACGTGATCATTTTGCCTAGAAAAAAAGGGTTTTGGTAATACTTATCTGAACTGGGTGGATATTTAATGGCCAAGCATGTATTGCTTGGATCCTTCTTTCTTCCACCCATTGTTATGATAAAAGAACTACTTTAAATGTTCTGGATCAAGACCAAGCTATGAATAACCACCTCTCTTCCCTTCAGTATATGCATGTTTGTCCCCACCCACCCACACACACACCCAATGAACGCAAAGGGCTTTCCTAGAAAGATGAGTGCCCTTTAGCTAGTGATTTATTTATTAGTAATCTGGGATACAAGATTATCAGGCTTGCTAATAAAAAACACAGCCCAAAAGCAGTATACTTCTAGCCTGTTCCTACCATTTGAATCTGGAATTGTATTTATTTAAATTCTTTCAAGTGCTTCATGAACATTTCTGAAGTATTATTTTTATCTCAAAAGGAACAGAAATATGTTTGAAGAAACAAAACTATTTCCTAGGGTGGTGGCACAGTTGTCTGCATCACATTTTGCATTTATACCACAAGAGTGTAGCACACAAGGTGGGATCTCTTCCTTATTCTCTTGCTCTATTCCCAATGGATCCTGCTAATGTGCTGTAGGAAGTCTCCTAATTTCCCAGAGCAGATGTGAAGGAGAGAGAGTGTAGGGGTAGCAACAGTGAGGAGTTTATATTATTTTCATCAAGCATTTCCATCCTGCTCATGAATGTTCAGAATGTAATACCTGTAGTCCACAACTTACATTTGGTCACATAGTGACCATTGAAAGCTACAACAGATTCTCCAAAAGCTATTTGTGACCCAGTTTTGAAGTTCAGACATCATTCCCCCTTGCAGCCACATAATGGCATTTTGGGTGCTCACAATCACCCCACATTCATGGGCATTTGCAGCACCCTGAGGTCATGCGCCTATGATTTACAATAGTTCTGCTGGAAACTGGCATTTATTTTCGGTATCCAGCCAAAAAAAAAAAAAACCACCCTGGGCCATAGCTAACAATGAGTTTGCCTAATGACCACGGGGCTCACTTAATGACTGTGATGTTTGTTTAATGACTGCAGTGTCTGGTTCATAACCACCTTCTTTGCTTAATGACCACCTTGAAAAAGTTTATAAAATGAGGTCATGGGGTGACCCACTTTAAAACCTTCATGACTTATGACTGTAATTGCCAGACTCAATTACGATCATAACTCGAGGACTACCTGTATAGCTCTCTATTATTATTATTATTATTATTATTATTATTATTATTATTATTATTATTATTATTATTATTATTATTATTATTATACAATTGTATCACAGCGGCCAGTTGTTTCGCCGGATTTGGCATTGGTTACTAGTCGGGCCCCACCCAGGGGCCTAGGACGTCGTAACGTATTTTCGTAATATGCGTGCAGATCCAAGCAGTGCGGCTTTTTGCATTTGACTGATGGTGATTTTGTCAATTTTTAACTGTTTTAAATGTAATTCCAGTGCTTTTGGAATAGCACCCAGTGTGCCAATTACCACTGGAATTACCACTGCTGGTTTGTGCCATAGTCGTTGAATTTCGATTTTTAAGTCCTGGTATCTTGCGATTTTTTCATGTTCCTTCTCGGCGACCCTGCTATCACCTGGTATTGCGATGTCTATGATTGTGACCTTATTTTTCTCAACCAGTGTGATGTCTGGTGTATTATGCGCCAGTATTTTTTTGGTTTGTATACGGAAATCCCACAAGATCTTGACCATCTGATTTTCGGTGACTTTTTCAGGCTGATGTTCCCACCAGTTTGTTGCTGTTTTAATATTATAATTTTTGCACAAATTCCAATGGATCATTTGTGCTACTGAATTGTGCCGCAATTTATAATCAGTCTGCGTGATTTTTTTACAGCAGCTGAGTATGTGATCAACAGTTTCGTCAGCTTCTTTGCAAAGTCTGCATTTGGCATCATCAGAGGATTTTTCGATTTTGGCCTTAATGGCATTTGTGTGGATAGCTTGTTCTTGCGCAGCCAGGATTAGTGACTCTGTTTCTTTCTTTAATGTACCTGTTTTTAACCATAACCAAGTTTGTTCACTGTCCACTTTATCTTTTATTTTTTCCAGAAATTGACCATGCAGTGCTTTGTTCTGCCAACTCTCCATTCTTGATTTTATCACATCTTTTCTGTATTCTTGTTTTGTCTGTTGGGCCTTCAGTAGATTTTTGTTCTTTACTTCGATTAATAGATGTTCTTGACTTTCTTTTAAATAATCAGCCAGTGCATGTTTTTCTTCTTCAACTGTTTGCTTCACTTGTAATAATCCTCTGCCACCTGATTTTCGGGGCAGATATAGTCTATCAGTATCACCACGTGGATGTAAACTGTAGTGCATTGTCATTAGTTTCCTGGTTTTTCGGTCCAAAAGGTCCAAATCAGCTTGTGTCCAGTTAACTATGCCAGCTGTGTATCTTATAACTGGTATTGCCCAGGTATTTATGGCCTTGATTGTATTTCCACCATTCAATTTAGATTTCAAAATTTTCCTAACTCTGTTGGTGTACTCTCGTCTGACAATAGTTTTTACTTCTCCATGCTTGATGTTATCCAACTGCAGAATGCCTAAGTATTTGTAGGCTTCATTTTCTTTGCATTTAATTAGTTGGCCATTGGGCATTTCAATTCCCTCAGATGCAGTGATTTTGCCCCTTTTTATGGATACAGTGGCGCATTTTTCCATGCCAAACTGCATTGAAATATCGGTACTGAATACTCGGACTGTATTTGTTAATGATTGGATTTCTATTTCTGACTTTCCATAGAGTTTCAAATCATCCATATATAGTAAATGCGAAATTTTTTCAGCTTTTTTTGGCTGTTTGGTAGCCTAATTTCATTTTTTTTAAGATTACTGATAGTGGGATCATTGCGATGATGAAGAGAAGAGGTGAAAGTGAATCACCCTGGAAAATTCCTCGCTTGATATTAACCATTCCGTAGCTCTCATTTCCTACTGCCAACTCAGTTCTCCATTGTTTCATTGCCTTTTCAGTAAAGGATGTAATATTTTTGCTAATGCCAGTTGTTTCTAAGCATTTTATGATCCAACTATGTGGCAGTGAGTCAAATGCCTTTTTGTAATCAATCCGACCATATTCAAGTTCGTTTTTCTGTTCTTACAATTTTCTAATATCATTTTATCAATTAGAAGTTGATCTTTTGTGCCCCTGCTCCTTCTTTTGTTGCCTTTTTGCTCTACTGGCAAGATGTTGTTTGTTTCCAAATAATCCATCATGTTATCTGCAATAATGCCTGTGAGTAATTTGAAGGTTGTTGGCAAGCATGTTATTGGTCTATAGTTTTCAGGTGTTGTTCCTTTAGTTGGATCTTTCTGAATCAAGTATGTTTTTCCAGTTGTCAACCATTCATCAATTTGGCCCTTTTGTAAAATTTCATTCAGTTGCCTGGCCAATATTGCATGTAAACTGGTCAGATATTTGAGCCAGAAACCATGTAATTGGTCCTTTGCAGGTGATGTCCAATTCTTTACCTTTTTAACTCGATTTTTGACCATCTCAGTTGTTATTTCTAATACTTGCATTTGTTTGTTGCCAATGCTTTTATCAAAGTCATGTATCCACTTTGCTTCCTTGTTGTAGTCCTTTGCATTTTCCCACAATTCTTTCCAGAATTCAACTGTGGCCTGTTTTTCTGGTTTTTCACTTTTGGTGTCACCATTTACATTAAGACTTTGATAAAAACGCCGTTGGTCTGATCGAAATTGCTGATTTTGTTTATATTGGATGATTTGTGCCTCATATCTTTCAATTTTTCTAGCTGTTGCTGTTATCTGCTGTTTTACAATCTCTACAGCTTCATTGATGTTTCTTGTATCCAATCTATATCTCCTGATTAGCCGATCTATGATTTTGTTGTTTTTAAGCCGTTGCTCATGCATGTTCTTTAAGTTACTAGCATCTGCCCTTAATTTTTTTATTTTTTGTTCTAAACGGATTTTCCACTTTGGCTTTGATGCTTTTTCTGTTGTATGACTAGGTACTTTAATTTTGATGCCTAGTTCATTAGTGACTATTACAGCTGCGCTGTACATTAACTGGTTTGTTTCCAAGATGGATCCTGGTTCAATTGTTGAAAACACTGCATTAACCATTTTCATGATAGGGGCCAAAATTTTCTTCGGCACAGTTTTTAGTGATGGTAAACGTTGCCTTTCCTCATTAAGCAGAAAATGCTCCATGATCTTATTCTTCAATTCTTTTTGAGTTAGTTCATCAGTTGGTTCAGTGATAACTGGTTCTAGTGGTGGTGATGTTATTTCCTTCCCAAGAGCTTCTTCTGGGAGTTCTACTATAATGTCTTTAGTTGTGTCTTGAATATCAGTTATTTCCGCTTGTGATATTGTTTTTTGGGTTTTGCAATTTGCCTGAATTTCCTCATGTTCAACTTCACTAAACACTTTATTCCGTATAATAATAGGCCATTGTTGTTGTTGTTGTTGTTGTTGTTGTTGTTGTTATTATTATTATTATTATTATTATACAATTGTATCACAGCGGCCAGTTGTTTCGCCGGATTTGGCATTGGTTACTAGTCGGGCCCCACCCAGGGGCCTAGGACGTCGTAACGTATTTTCGTAATATGCGTGCAGATCCAAGCAGTGCGGCTTTTTGCATTTGACTGATGGTGATTTTGTCAATATTTAACTGTTTTAAATGTAATTCCAGTGCTTTTGGAATAGCACCCAGTGTGCCAATTACCACTGGAATTACCACTGCTGGTTTGTGCCATAGTCGTTGAATTTCGATTTTTAAGTCCTGGTATCTTGCGATTTTTTCATGTTCCTTCTCGGCGACCCTGCTATCACCTGGTATTGCGATGTCTATGATTGTGACCTTATTTTTCTCAACCAGTGTGATGTCTGGTGTATTATGCGCCAGTATTTTGTCGGTTTGTATATGGAAATCCCACAAGATCTTGACCATCTGATTTTCTGTGACTTTTTCAGGCTGATGTTCCCACCAGTTTGTTGCTGTTTTAATATTATAATTTTTGCACAAATTCCAATGGATCATTTGTGCTACTGAATAATAATAATAATTATTATTATTATTATTATTATTATTATTATTATTATTATTATTATACAATTGTATCACAGGGGCCAGTTATTATTATTATTATTATTATTATTATTATTATTATTATTATTATTTTGTATACTAAGGGGCCTTTTTGTATACTAAGGACAAATTCATATATTGCTGTTGTGCTATGAATGTGGCTTCTTCAAGGATAAAGGAGAAGTCCTTGAGGATTTTATTCCTCTAGTCATAGCTGACTCTAGGGGTAATGCTTATCTCTATTTCAAGGCCATTGAGCCAGTGATGTCTGAAGACATTTCCATGGTCATATGGCCATTATGACATCACAGAGCACTATTACCTTTCCACCAAAGTGGTACCTATTTATCTACTTGCATACTTTTGGAGTGCTAGGTTGGCAGGAGCTGGGGCGAGGACAGGAGCTCACCCCATCACGTGGGGCTCAGGTCACGAATCTGGGTGCTGGCTTTCCAGTCAACAGACCCAATGTCTAAACTACTGAACCACCAAACCAATAGTGTAATTCAGCCAGTTCTATTCTGTTTGGGCTAACTGGTAGTGGTGGCAGCAGGAGGCTCTGCCCATCTGCGTGGACATCATCATGTCCTGTTTTTGAAGCTCAGTGCATGTGCTCACATTTGTGAACTGGTAGTGAAGGTAAGTTGATTTCACCCTTGCACCACACCTCTTTTTCTCTTTTTCAAGGATGGAGCTAGTATATTGAGCAAAAGAAATATCAGATCATTTGTTCCCATATTTATCTTGCCTTACAAATGAAAAGGGTTCCAGGACAGCTAGCTAGTACAGTATAACCATCAAAAGAAATGCAGTCCTTGCTTATAGGCTTATAAGACATAAGAGAAAGAAATATAGGGAAATTAGAAAAAAAATCTTTCTAATGAAAGCTGAAACAGAAAGTGATTAAAGGAAAAAATGCTTGAACACGCTCAGTGTTTCTATCACTTCGTCTCTCTCAGAACTATGTTGAAACCAATCCATGGTCATCTCCTTGTCCTAATCAGCCATCTTCCATATATCTTTAGCATATTGTCTGCATTATATCCCACCCTTGCCCACCCCCACAGTTACTCTTTATGAAGAAAAGTAGCAATGTCACAAGAAACTCAGATGGATCAAACAGAAGTTAGTGTCTGAATAGTATAGCAATTTTATGAATGTTCCTTGTAGCTATGGGGAGTGCGGGGAATTCTATATGCTCTTTATCGTGAGCAGCCTAATCAATTGATGATGCATATGTTGAAGTTATATCGTTTAGTCCCACATCATCTTGACTGTGATGGCATGGTTATTTCTTTGGGTGCTATTATTATGGAGTTATCACCAATCTTCACCAATGTCCATGTTATACTTCTTAATAAGTGTTACTTGAGCCAAGTAGAATGGTACTCTATCACAAGGGGCATTTCTATTGATAGAATCAAGAAAATATTGGCAAAGCAGCTCTTTGGTACAAATACAAATACCATTTTAGGGATATTGTATTATGATGCTACATGTATGTCCTTAACCTGAGAAATAATAGAAATGTAAAGTTTCATGCTATTTTTACTAGATCATCTTCTGTGATTATGATTGATTATTTCTCTGCCATCCATTCTTTTATACAATCATAAGTAATAATTACATAGTAATATCAATTTTTCCATCACTCTGTAATATTTTTTAAAGGGCATCAATTTGTTTTGAGCCAAAATGTAATTATATAGCATTCATATAAACGTTTTGTGGAAAAAGCTATATTTACTGAAACATTCAAATTTTGGTCCTACAGGAGGTTGATGTCAATCTCTCTTTTTTTTAGCACTGTTGTTAAACAATGGCCTACTTTTGTTAAAAGCAGAGCCATTAGACAACTATTATCATTCGTACAATTATATAAGAGCAATATTTTTCATAGTATTTAACAGAAGGTCTTTATTACTTGGTTAATATGAGTGGGTTACTCCATTACAGTATGGTAATGTAATAGTATAATATGACTTCTGTTATGTCAACTACATTAATACATAGGCTATAATATTTATTCATGCTGCATCCAGAATATCCAGAATATATAGGTTCACATATACTCCCAATCTTCTTTTCCTCCCACCATTACAACAGGCAACCAGGGAGAAACCAGGGAGCACAAGGACGTAACTTAGAAAAAGATGGAATTATGGAAGGTTTCATAAGTGCTCTCTTTCTGGGAGCTGCTGTGGCCCTCCAGTGGCCAGTAGAGCTGGTAGCAGATTTGGACAGTGAAGAGGTTGGGGAGGAACATAGGCCACTCCTGGAGTCTGGGGAAGGCTCTGATGAGGGCCCTGTGTCGGAAGCAGAGAGGGGGCCAGGGCTGAATGCCATTTATCAGCTGCCTTCAGAGTCAGACATCAGTGAGGCAAATGAAGAGTTGGAGCCTGTTCCCAGTGTGCACATGCACAGAGTTGCCAGACAAAGGGAACAGCTAAAGAACAAGGGTTGATTTGGGAGTAAGGCCACAGGTGGATGATGCATGGCCCCTCCCAGAGGAAGTAAAAGAGGAGCGAACAGGGAGTGGAGTTTGCAGGAGACAATTAGTTTGCTTAATTGGTTCATCACTCTCCAAGACTCTTGCAAATATCGGCCTGGCAGCTCTCCAAGCCAGATAAGGTCTGTGACTGTAAATCCTCCCTTGAAAGACTTTGTTGGATGTGAATAAGAAGAATTCACAGTGAATTAATAAAAGGGGTTTTTATCGGAACAAGAAGTTTGCTTCATAGTCTTGGGAAGCCTAGGTCAGAACAGGAACTCAAAGTAAGACTGCCTGCCTTTGAATCTGATACACTTCTTATAAACTCTCAGATTTTAGAAAATTATTATGTATTTTTAATAAAGGGAGCAAACTTGAGAATTTGAATGCAAATAGTTGGGGGTGGGGGGAGAAACTGCAGTCATAGCATTTACCCAACTTACAATTGCCTGAAGTGGCCTCGTATTGCAAACATTATTGTCGCATTCTAATTAAAAGTAAACGGTTGTTGCTTTATGAGTATAGTGCAGTGGCAATAATTTGTTCTCTCAAGTTCTTTTGTTCGTTGGGAGTACATAAGAGTACACATTAATTTGACTAAAGTTTTCATTATTTCACTATTGTTGTCACTCAGGTATATATTACTTTTATATAACAGAAGAATGAAAAATGTGTCTAATTTTGAATTAGATATTGTGTTGGCATTTAAGTGGCAGTGGTAAGCAATGTAAGAGAGGATTAGTCAAAGAATACCTTGGCCATAGATTGCTATCGTTGGTTTATTCCTCCTTTTCCAGTAACAACCTCTCATCTCTGACTTTGAAACCTGAACAGTTTTAAACTGGGTTCTTGTTTCAGTGGCTTAATCCCCTTTCATAAATCATGTTCAAGTGCTGGAATAATTTGCACATCATTTAAGAATATTTACTTTGAAACATTCACCTCAAGCCTTTTTTGTATATCCTTTCTCTCTAAAGATTTGTAGTATTGGTTTTGTTCTCTGAGGTATAAAAGACCTGGGCAAACTTTATTCCTGTTGTTTCAAGATTAGTGAAATAAAATGCATATTTATTCAACAGGGAGCCAAAGAGGCTTTTCATAAGGATGATCATACACAGAACCCTAGGGAATGGTATAATACACAATGCCTGCCTTAAAAATCTCTCTAGACTTGTTCAAAACGGTATTGAATGACTTAAGTTCAAAAACATAAAGGATCTACAAATACATTCTTTCTAAATATATTTTATCTTTGTTGTGAAGGAGAGAGCTGTATATTCTTAATAAAAAAATGAACTCAATATTGGTGAAATCTGTATAGCAAACTGTAGAAAGGAATATTTCAAACAGTTCCTCTAAAGTGAAGGATTATTAAGTACAGTCGTCCTGCCTTGTCCAGTATTGTAAATATCTATTATAATTGTTTAGTTACACCTATAATCTTGTAAAAGGATATTTAAAATGGTTTCATGTTTCGTTAAATTGTATTTTATATTTATACAACTCAGATTTATACTATTTTCTATTTGAGCCTGTAGGATAGAAAATTCCTATTGCCACTGAAAGAGCTTCTTTAAGCAATCATTTATATCCATATGCTGCAATTTGCAGGATAAGTAATGTTAGAGGATTCCAAGATTAATCATTTGCATTTTCTCTCTGTGTGTGTTAAAATGTCCCAGTACTGGAGGTGAGAATATAAACTTCTAGCTCCATGTTTGGTTCTTGCATATAACGCCAGTGTGTCTAATGGTTGCAGTGTGGATAAGACCAGAGAGACTCCATATCAAATGCTAATTCATCCATCAAAGTGATTGTGTAATCTTGAGCTGGTCACTTTTCCCCCTTGAGACTAAGAATACAAGGGAACAATGTTTGCCCTCTTCAGTTCCATAGAAGCAAGATTGGATCCAAATAATATAAACATATATATATATATATATATATATATATATATATATATATATATATATATATATATATATATATATATATATATATATATATATATATATATATATATATATATATATATATATATGTTTATATATATATATATATATAATATCATGCAATTTGATGATGACAGTTGATAGATAATCCAGCTTGAATAGGCTTCAGATTCAGAAATCTGAAATGTAGATGGGCAAAATGTATACAATATGAAAGACCTGATTCCAGCTCCCTAGTGACCCCCAAGCTCATTGTTAAGATTACAAGATGAAGCTAAAGAAATGCTAGCGAAATTAGTGGCAAACCATTTTGGTCTAGTAGGTTGCCTAAATTAGGGGCTGCCAGATGTGGACTACAGAACTTTGGATGGCCACTAGATGGCAGCAAAGAGTTAAACTTGTATGAATCTCTTGGCTGCTATATCCTAATTATTTGAATTTATGCAGCCCTACATTAGTTCTTCCTAACATCATAACAATGAAATATAATTATTTAATTTAAAGTTTTGTCCTTTGACGTGTTGTTTTATGTTTTAAAATATGGTTTGTCTCACTAGTTTGAGACTTGACAAATAAATCTATATACATCTCTGATTTTGTTACTCAGAATAAAATCAACTATGAATTACATTCCCTTATCAAGACTAATCCCTAACTTTTACAGTGTGTGAATCAAACAGACATTATAAGATACAAAATTACTGTAAGCCTGTGCATCCAGCTGACCTTGGTTTTGCATTTCCTTTCAAGATAAAAAAGAAATATATTATTTTTATGACCTGTACTGAAAATATTCAATTAATAAATCTACTAATGTTAGTTTAACAACTCCTATTTACATCTTTCATATTGCTGAATGATGACAAGCTTGCATCCAGTTGAACAAGAAACTTGTGAAGTGTCATGCCTGTGACTTGATCCTGTGTGCCCTTGTATGTGCTTTTTATACAATTGTGTTTCAAATCATCAGTGATGGCATTCTTTGATAACATTATTGTTTGCTTTACTTCTGATTAATCCTATTAATTATGTTTTAGTCTTTGTTAGAATTGGTCCTAATTAGTACTTCTTAGTAATAGTTTTGTAGAAAACAAAACTGAATCTCAGTTGTATTATGTACAGAAAAAATATTTTTCTTCGCATCCTCCATATAACTATTTATAACTTAACTAGATATTAGCTTCTTAATGATTTTGAAATAATTCCTGTGAAAGGAAGGAAGGAAGGAAGGAAGGAAGGAAGGAAGGAAGGAAGGAAGGAAAGGAAAGGAAAGGAAAGGAAAGGTTAGGTGATGGGGATAAGAGGATATAAAAGATATTTGTATCAAATCAGGCAATTTCTGATTTAGGATTTTGATTAAGACAAGGAATACTCATTGATCTTTCTTCCTTGTTGTTTGTGGTGGAGACATAATTAAAATGTTTACAACTTTTTTTTCCAAGTTGATGGTCAAATCCATGTATATTATATCTCCCCAATCCAGTTTTTAATGGATGGAAGCACACTCCTGTTAACTGATTGATTCCTTAAAAACAAATGTGTTCCCCAGTTCCACCTCTCCAACTAAAATTCCAGTTAGACAATTTAAGGGAAAACAAGCTAAAGAAGGTTATTCAGTGAATGTTATTTTGAGCACAAAAAATAAATAAATCCTCTACTATTGGAGTAATGTTTTTTTCTGATTTCAAAGTTCTCTCTCTATTTTTGCATTATACATAAATTTATATCTAAATCAATGGAAAGGCTGACTTTTGGGAGAGAAAAATAATGCTAATTTTCTGCAATCACAATGTAATAATAATCAGAATAGAGGTGGAAGACCCTTGGAGCTCTTCTAGTCCAACCCACTACTCAAGCAGGAGACCCTATACCATTTCAGATAGGTGGCTGCCCAATGTTTTCTTAAAACCCTCCAGTAATGAAGCACATGCAACTTCTGAAGGCAAAGCTGTTCCACTGGTTAATTGTCCTCACTGTTAGGAAGTTTCTCCTTAATTCCAGGTGGCTTCTCTCCTTGATTAGTTTCTATCCATTGTTTCTTGTCTTGCCTTCTGCTGCTTTGGAATTCTTCTTTGTATTCCAGTATTCAAATACTGGAACACTGCTATGATGTCACCCTTAATCCTTCTTTTCTCTAGACTAGCCAAACCCAATTCCTACAACCATTTTTCATATATATTCTTTTCTCCGGGCCGTTAATCATCTTAGTTGATCTTCTTTGCACTTTTTCCAAAGTCTCAATATATTTTTTGTACTGTGGTGACCAAAACTGGATGCAGTATTCCAGGAGTAGCCTTATTAAGGATTTGTAAAATGGTACTAATACAATTTAGCAATCTGAATTTAGGGTGATGATTAATTTGGCAGGGAGCAAATTAAAATATAAGAACATCTGTGAAATATATACAGGCGGCTGAAATGACAGAGCAAGTTCTTTGGTTGGAGAATGATCAGTATAGGTTAGAAAGAAACTTAAGAAACTGAAAGCAACATATTTTCATAAGTGTTGGAATAATGAGACCAGGAAAGTGAAAGCCTAATGTATGGGAAAGTATTGCTTTGGGGATGCTGAAAATTTCGCTATGGCTTTATGATTTTTTGATATATTTACTGCTGTTTTCTGAGTCACCCATACAAGTCTTTAAAATAAATAATTAAACTTAGCTAAGGGACAAATCTAGCTTATTATTTATATAGCTGTATGTTATAAATTGGTACAGTATTACTCTACCCAATGTTGCTAGGACATGACTCAACTACCAGCATTCTATCTAATTTTGACTGTGCCCCCATGGAGACAATCTACTTGTAATCACATTGTTGTCAGAATAAAGGAATTGATTTTCATAGAGAATCACAGGAAGGTCTCCAGTTGATAGATTTGTGAATATAAATGTTTGGTCACAAATAAATACCAGTAAATTGGAATTGTTCATTCGTAAATTCCAGGAGATGCTACATTGCATAATTTGTTCCTCCCTCTCCTTCAAATTTCGTTCATTTGCTTTGGAGTTGTCCTTTCCTTATGAAACAATATATATTCACTTTTCAGATGATCTTTTTTTTCTGCTCAGCTAGATTTAGTTCTGTGACTCTGCTTTGAGTTCTGTTAGCTTGAAGCTTTCCATCTTCGTTGGACATCTTGATTTATCTCTCCTTTGATCAGCGATATCAGTTCCTTGTTCTCTGTGTAGTAAAGGTATATAATTTACTATTCTTTTGTAGCGACATGCGTCTCTTTTCTATGTCCGTTGATTTAGATTTAAGGATCCGTAACAGCTTTGCTTTCCCATATACTTGTGGTTGGCAACCCAGATACCTACCGGACATTTATTTATTTATTTATTTATTTATTAGACTTATATACCGCTTCATATGGCTTTCAGCCCTCTCTAAGTGGTTTACAAATTTTTTAGCAAATTGAGTCAGCAACTTGCCCCCACAGTCCGGGTCCTCATTTCACCCACCTCGGAAGGATGGAAGGCTGAGTCGACCTTGAGCCGGTGAGATTTGAACCGCTGAGCTGCAGATCACAGTCAGCTAAATTGGCCTGCCGTACTGCACCCTAACCAGTGCGCCACCTCGGCTCCACCTCGACACCTCGACATGTACACAACAATTCTTATGTGGAAATTTATACTTTACACATATCAAATATATATATTCATGCTTCTTTTCTTTCAAATTCATATTTTATATCCACTTTATTCTCTTTTGTTATGTTTGTGTGTGAGGGTTTGCTCTTGAAATATTGCAGTTCCCTGGTAAAAAGTAAAGCTCTCAGTAACTTCTCTAGGTCAAACATCAGAGGTGGGCTCCTATTGGCTCAAAACAGTTCGGCTGAGTAAGTAGTAACTTGGCTGCCACGCCCCCGAACCGGTTTCCTTGTCTCTTGCTGCCATCTTGTTTTTTGCTTCTGCCCATGCACAGAAGCATTTTTAGTACTGCAAATGTGTGCATAGTGTGCATCAAGTGCACACTATGCGCAGTGCATCCCTGAGCGAACCGGCAATAGCAGCAGCCAGAACCCACCCCTGTCAAACATGTCCTGTTCATCAAAAAGAAATATTAATTCTTTTGTGTTTCTACAGATTAATTTTAACCCTTATCTGAATCTGATCATAAACACTAGCACATCGTGTTTACATGTAATAGTGGGGTAGAAAATATTCCTTTTTCAGTACATGTTTTATGGATATATTAAAGTGGAAGGAACTATGTCAGAAGGTAAGGATATGATGATGATGATGATGTATAAAACACAATAAATAAATAAATGGATAGGAAAACATCCACAATTACAAATCAATTTGATAAAATTAGTTTAGATCAGCATGTTTTTGTATATATGCTCAGACTTACTTCTAAACTAATTTTATTTAATTGATAAAATTGATACGATATCATCAAGAGAGTAAAATAATTGAAATGGAAATGTGCTGTCACATAGCAATAAGAGCTGATGACAGGTGGACCAAAGCAGTCATAGAATGGATCCCATTTGATTAAAAAGTGCCCACGAAAGAGATCTAAAACAAGATGGATCGACAACATCAGCAAATATTAGAGGCCCACTTGGCAAAAGAAAGCTCAGGATCCTATCGGTTGGAAACATGTGGAAGAGGCCTTCATCCTGCAGTGGAAGGGACAATGGTTAAAGCACAGCTGGCTGGGGAATTCTGGGAGTTGAAGTCCACAGGACTTAAAGTCGCCAAGGTTGAGAAACACTGGGCTAAAGTGATGATGATGATGATGATGATGATGATGATGATGATGATGATGATGATATATTATCATACAAAGTGATGATAATGATGATGAAGACCTACTATTTTAATCCTACTCTGATTTATCTGATAGTTCTAGGTTAACATCTCTTTTAAAATATTATGGAGATGTCCATAATAATTTAAAACAGGTGCTAACCTAGAACTGTCAGATAAATAAGAGTAGGATCAAATAACCAGTTACTGTATTATCCTTTAATAAAGTATTTTCATTCTTTCCTTCTTTTTGCTTCCTATTTAAAAAAAAACAAAACAAAAACTATTACGTTTCTATCTATTTGCTAAAACGTTTTAGATATAAATGTACACCTACTGAAGCAGAAAACATGATTTTTTTTTCAAGAGAACATAAATTTGGGATAAATATCTGAGGTTTTCAGTGCTTAACAAGCTAAGACCTAAAGTAATACTGTCAGCAGTGAATCCTGGGCCCAAATTAGTCTTTTTGAGGTTTGAGAATGGGTTTAATTTAAGGATGGTGGCAAAAAAATACATTCTATTTTTTTTTAATTTCAACTAACTTCATCCCTTTCTCTGCCATCTGCATGTTTAGACTGAAATATGTTTATTTGCTGCATTATTGGAAAATGGATTTTTTTTTTGGTACTGCAACTTTAAATGTGTAGATTCTGATCCATAAACCAGTTGAAAATAAAGCTAGTTTAAAAAATCCAATGCCAATGTCTTTTGTAGTATTCGTGGTGATGACTGGCTCACATTGCATTTACTACTGCCTCTGATAGGTGGTTCACCTTTCTTCTTTAACCCTTCTGATCACTACCAATTTTATCATTTTCCCTGGCATTTGGAACTGAATGTCCTTTGATTGTTGAATTGAATTGATTTTTTTTCAAAGCTGCTAGGTGAAATTCTCCAATCTTCTAGAACTTCTGTTGTTCAAACTTAATTGACATAGAGATTATATGATAAAGTAGACAATCAAATGCAATAATAACTGTACTGAAAACCAAGATAAGACCTTTGATGACACATTCCTCAATTACTTTAAAATTATTTCTTTAGGAAAAGGTAATAAACTCTGAGAGACAAGATAATGGCCAGTATGCAAGGTATCATGAAATTGTTTCCAAATGAAATGTGCTATTGTTGAAGAACCCTACGATAATGGCAAAGTATATTGCTTAATACTACCTAAACCAAAAACCAAAATAAAACATAAAATTACAAAAAGACATTAATAAGTGACAACAGACCAAAAAAACCCTGTATTTTAAACAGTTTTCCAAAAAGTCAACGTTTCTTAATTGATCAGTGTTGCTGTACTAACGTATGACTTTAACTTTTAAAAATTAAAGGGGAAATACTGTATGTCTCTTCTCAAATCCTGGAAACCATTGTAATAAAAGCATTATCCTGAGTGGAAAGCCATAATAAGAGACTGATTACAATCTCTCAGGATGTCGATTTGTTTCTCCCATTCAAAAAGGGCAGCCAGTAGAATCCCTAGGAAGCGGTATCATAAGCCACACAGAAAATGTTGTGTCTCACCTTTATATTGTCTAATTCAGTGTTTCTCAACCTTGGCAACTTGAAGATGTCTGGACTTCAACTCCCAGAATTCCCCAGCCAGCGAATTCGCTGGCTGGGGAATTCTGGGAGTTGAAGTCCAGACATCTTCAAGTTGCCAAGGTTGAGAAAAACTGGTCTAATTCACAGCCTGTTTCATGCAGTACAGGTAGTCTTTTATTTACAACCATTCATTTAATGACCATTTGAAGTTACAAATGACCATTTTTCACACTTATGACTGTTGCAGCATCCTGATGGTCATGTGATCAAAATGCAGACCCTTGGCAACTGACATGTATTTATGTCAGTTAATTAAGCTACCTAAAGAGAGATACATGATGGTGAAGAACAATTAAAGCAAGGAATCGTAGCTCTGAGAGTATAGCAGGTAGTTGCATAGCCTCTTAATTTGGGAGTGATTTCATATGTTATTAAAGAGATGGGAAGCAGACGTGTGAATAACTGCTAATGTTCTAAGTGGTAAGAGGCAGGAACATGAAAATACCAAGTGAGAGACACAAATCTTTTCCAAGCGTTTTAAGAAAAATACATCCTGTTAACTATTTAACCTTTAAGTATGGAAGATGCTAAATTTGGACTTTTGAGTATTTATTTGTATCAGATCTATAGTAAGGTCTTCCCACCCCCACCCCTATCTCTAGTACTTAAGAAGCACTAAAGTAAAATGAAGATCACTTTTGAGATTTCTTATATATGATTAATTGATTATGTGCCATGATATACTCGTCAATTCTTAGTGAGCAGAAAATATACATAGATATGTATATTTTCTTTGGGATGATCTGCCCCTAACTTCATTGTTTAGGTCTTCCTATGGTGCATTCATCCCTACTGTAACTGAGTCCATCTAACTTGCTCCTGGTTGTGTCTTCTCCTTTTTCTTTCCACCTTTCACAGCAGTAGAGTCTTCTTCAGAGAGTTAGGTCTTCACATAATACATGTCCAGAGTAGGACAGTTTGAACCTCGTCATTTGTGCCCTGACTATAAATCCTATGTTATTTGTTTGATGATCCATTGTGTTTGTTTTCTTGAGTGTGCATCATACAAGGTGTTCTCGGGAGCCTTCTCCAATAGCAAAGTTCAAAAGGGTCAATAGTTTTTGTAATCATTTTTTTCAAAGTCCAATTTTTGCTTGTGTAGAACACAGAATATTGTAGTTATAAACACATCATGGTATTTGATTAACTTTCCCAAGTCTTTGGAAATATATGCTCTACCAGGTTCCAGGCTGCAGTGTAGTATTTTTGACTGCTTGTTCCTTTACTGTTGATGGTTGATTCTAAAAGAGAGAAGCTTTCCACCACTTTGATATCTCCATTGTCAGTTCTAAGTCTGGTTGTTGTACCTATGGTCATGAGTTTGGCCTTTTTATATTTAATATTAGTCCCATTTCTTATAATTCATCCTGACTTTTATTATCAGAGCCTTAAGGTCCTATGATTGCTACTTAGTCTCACTAACAAATAGGTGTCAGATTTGATGTGGCTGTTTTCCACTCTTTAGAGCATAAGTGTACCTGTATGGAAGTCTATTCCACTGGGAATGCTTTGCTATGGCAAATTCCCCCTTCAGTAAATTGTACAATCTTGTTCACCACTAGTTATCTATCACCAATCCCTTTTCTACTGAAACCCCCCCCCCCAAAGTACTTAAAAACTACCCATTTCACAGAAAGACAAAATAGATACACCTATGGAATAATAACTTTGTTGTAAATTACTGTTTACTTCTTTTCAGTAAACAGCAATCACTGATCCTAATTTCTTTTCAGACAAGTACAAAATTTTCCTTTTTAAAAAACAATCTTTTTATGATATATATTTTGCTTGCTTGACCATCATATTGGTACAAAATTATATGGATCCAAGTATACTGTTTTTGCTTTTCTTTCTTCCACAATCATACTAAGTCTGCCATAAGCAATTCTACAGTTTGGTTATAAAACATCTTTTATTTTTTTTAAAAACTGTGATTTCAGTATGTTTCGAATAGTTTAAGCTCAACTTCATTGCAATTTTTTCTTCCTTCATAATATAGATGTGAGAGGATTAGGTCTTAGTTTTCACTGTTTCTCTCAGCAAATCATACACATTTTTGTCTCCTTGCTTTCCTGTTTTCCTTGCTGCTGGTATATTTTTCCTATGATAAGTGTCACCCTGTCACTCTTCTCACATATTTCAGAGCTAATTAAGATAAACGGTGATTATATGTCAGCACTGATTTGCAGGAACAACTACAATTTGGCATCTTTTCCAGTTCAGAGAAGGCTCTTGGTGAGGAAATGATACAAGTTCTTATGTTACATGCATGCAGATCCAGTGGGTAGAATTCTATTTACAGTAAGTGGAAAGTCAAGGAGAAGTCAAGAGACAAGTGACAGCCAATAAAATGACTTCTGGTTAATTGTTTTTTTCTGCCATTAACATCAGAGGAATCCAGTTGGCATTCCAACAATCCCTGTCATAAAGGTCCCAAGAAGTAGAGTGTGGGTGAGAGATATGTGAATTAATGTGTATGTGTGCGTGTGTGCATGTGTGTTTGTGTGTTTATTAAGAAAATTTATATAGCCACCCAACTCATTTTTGATGACTCTGAGCAGCTCACAAAAATAAAATTCCAATTCAAAACCCAATAAACTTCTGGCAACAACAATCAAACCAACTATTTGCTGGGCTCCCTATTACTTTGGAGTCCCTGGCCCATTGGCCAAACCATATCTTCAGGGCCTTTTGAAAGAGTGTCAAAATGAAGGCCAATCTGATTAATGTGGGAATGATGTTCCACAGGGAGAGAATCACTACAGAGAAAGCCCTACTTCTTAGTCCCACCAGACAGACCTCCTTAAGAGAGGGAACCCATAACTTTGGTAGGTTGCTTTGGTAGGTTGGGTAGATACAACTGGGAAAAGACAGTCCTTTGAATAACCTGACCCAGGCCATCCAGGGCTTCAAACATGACCACCAGCACTGGATTTGGAAGTAAATTGGTAGCCAATATAGCTTCAATATACACATATACATGTGGATACATGTAGAAAGTAGAAAGATATAAGGAATTTTGTTATTTTTCTGCTATTTTTATTTCTGCAAAATTTCTCACTTGAGTTCAATTTTCCTTTAGTCTCAAAGTTCGCAAATTCAGCAGAAGACTTTGAAGAAATTTCCATTTACTTTTTGTATGCATGTTTTGTCCATCCTATTTCCTCATTATGATTTGTTTATTAAACAACTTTTGCAGGTCATAGGAAAAGCTTATCTCCCAATGGACATATGCATTTTGGCAGAGGTGAAATTCAGCAGGTTCTGACAGATTCTGGAGAACTGGCTGCAGACATTTTGAGTAGTTCAGTGAACCAGCAAATACCATCTCTGACTGGTCCGAGAGCGGGGAGGGAATGGAAATTTTGCAGTATCCTTCCTCTGCCGCGCCTACCAAGCCACACCCACAGAATTTCACCACTGCATTTTGGACTTTCTTAAAAGTTGGACAAGTCCAAAATCAGTATGTTAGGGTACCTCCTACTGTATGGCTTCAGAGTTCCTCTGTTTGCAAACTAATGACAACATAATTAGAAATTCAGAATTGTGTGGACAAAGTTAGTATTTTAAAAAAGTTATCTACATGATTCATTGCAATTGCAAAACAAGACAAACTTTCTTTGATCAATTGGTATATAATATCTATGGTACCCTAGGAATACTACCGCAAGATGAACTTTAAGAGCATCTTCGTTTTTCCTGCAAAAAAGTTATCAATCACAACTTTAAACATTTCTAATGAACAAAGCAAATGGCCACATTTATGGCCAAGAATCACCAGTGTTACAATCTAACACATCTGGTGGACATCAGGTTGCAGAAAAGTATTTTAAATTAAGCTCTTACTGGGGATACGAAAGTGCTTTTAGATAAGTGATGTATATAATTAAATGCAACATCTATATTTCTTACAATAGAGATGCAAATATTTGGTGGAGCATGTAGCACATGCTATTCTGGGTGCCCTAATCAAGGGATAGTTTGCTGCTGTAATGAATTTCAGTTAGAAAAGTGGCACTTTAAAGAAATTGGTTCTGCTATACACATGATGTGAAACAATCAATAATGCTTTAGTCTGACAAGCTCTGTCAATATCCATTGTCACAGTTCAGAAAGTCATTAATGGATGGTTCTTCAAAACCAGGGCTCCCCCAACACATGTCCAGAACATTGAGATAACACTAGGTTAGGTTGGAATTAATCAGAGATGGTAAACCCTTGGATGTAGGATAAATCTTTTGCAAATTGTGAAATGAGAGTTCTTTGGGAAATAAACATATAAAAATGCTACAATGTCATACTTTCTCTACTATTGAAATACTGTACTGTGCCTCTGAACATTACTCCAGCCTGAATTCTACCACAAAATCTTTTAAAAAGTGACAGACCAGCATCATCTGTATTTTATATTTGGATCAGTGGTGGGATTCAAAACTTTTTACTACTGGTTCTGTGGGAGTGGTTTGGTGGGTGTGGCAGAGGAAGATTACTGCAAAATCCCCATCAGCTTCCCAATCAGCTGGGACTCAGGAGGCAGAGAATAGATGGGAGTGGGGCCAGTCAGAGGTGATATTTAACAGTTCTCCAAACTATTCAAAATTTCCACTACCGGTTCTCCAGAACTGATCAGAACCTGCTGAATACCACCTCTGATTTGGATCCAATACCAATTCTCTTCATACAGACTTGTCAAAGTTAAGCGAAATATTATTGTACCTTTAATCGACCAATACGGTCAGTACATTTTTATGCAGATATTTACATTATTCACTCGTTATAATCACCCATCCAAACCCATTCCAAATGAAAGCTGTCTTGAAACACTCAAGAGTTCTCCAGTAGTTTTGGATTTCATGCTAATATCACAGTTCATTAACAATATTAAATTGTTCATTTGCTTCATCCTATCAAGCTTGCTTTTTAAAAAGTTTTATGTTATGGAATATCAGCCAAGACAACTTGTGCAATATTACTCTGTAACACATTGCTGTGATTTAAGTCACAGAGAAACACAGATAGAGGTGTGCAAAACATTTTGAGGTGAACTGTGGCTCTCTGTCCCATTCTCTACCTGCCTTGCTGGGTAACTAGTTTAATAAGATTCTTAAAACAGGGTGTCAAACTTGGTTTCATTGAGGGCCGCATCAGGGTTGTGTTTGATCTCGGGGGACTGAGGGGCGTGGCCAGGATGGATGTGGCTAGCTCAATGTCACTGGCCCTGTTTTTGCTGGCAGAGGGCTGCAGGAGGCCCCTCATGGCTGAAAACGGAGCCTGGGCAGGCTGCACATGGCCTCCCTGTGCTCCATTTTCTCTGACAGAGGCACTGCATGCCAGTCCTTCACTGTTTTCAGGGCAACCATGCAGGCCAGATCTAAGCACCCCATGGGCCGGAACTGGCCCAAGAACCTTGAGTTTGATACTCCTGCCTTAGAAAAAATGAATATATCTTTGTGGGCCAGTTGTGGTAGAAACATTAGCTGTGCTTTGTTGCACTATAAGTTCTATAAAAGCATCTAGAAAAAAGTTAATTTCAGGGCTTTTCTGAGGTGGTGGTAATGCTGTTCAAAAATTGAATATATACATCATAATAAGCTTTCTTAGAATTGTCCAGGGCCAAATTCACTAATTTTGTAAGATATATTTAAAAGCCCACTTTTGCATTTATATCTCTGCAGATTGCCATACAGAATTTTGCTAGAATTTGTTGAATGCTGGAATGTGTAGCATGAAATCCATATCATGCATCATAATACTCTAACCCCATTAGCATCCTCTTCTAATGTTTTCAAAAATGCTCCAATATACTGTAGTATCAATATTCTGATACTACTGTTAGTGTTCTAATGTAAATATGGGCTGTTCTTACTAGAAGCTGATTTCAAAATGGATTATTTTGATCTTTGTTTGATAGAATAACCTGTTTTGAGGCCAAAAAAATAATGATCAGTAAGATCAGAATGGTTCCTATGCCAGAAAGAACTGCTATTTTGAGGTCAGAATTTGATGTTTCAGGGTTGAATTCAAAACTAGTTATACATTTGTATAAAATGTGAAACAGGCCATAAGTGAAATTATACTATGGGCAATCCTTGACTTATGACCACAAGGGAGCCCAAAATTTCCATTGCTAAATATGACCATTGTTAAGTGAATGTTACTTGCCACACAGTTGTTAAGTGAATCGGTGCAGTTGATAAGTTACTAACACAGATGTTAAGTAAATCTGGCTTCTGTTGACTTTGCTTGTCAGAAGGTTGCAAAAGGTATTTTTTTCAACATTGCAGGATATTGCAACCACTATAAACACACAGCAGTTGCCAAGCTTCCAAATGTTAATCCTGTGACCACAGGGATGCTGCAACGGCCATAAGTCACTTTTTTCAGTGTGGTTATAACTTCAAATGGTCACTAAATGAATGGTTGTAAACTGAGGATTATCTGTGTGGCATATTCAGTAAAACAGATAGAATCATAATTTCAGTACTTCCCACCCCAATATGAATAGGATATTTCTTCTTTTTAAAAAGTCTAAGGTCTATCCAAATTAATAATCTTCCTCTCTCACTCAGGAGAATTAGATATTTATGGAACTTGGCATTAGATGCAAACGAGGGGTGGGTTCCAGTGGGCACAACTGTCAGTTTGCTTGTGTGTGCACCACAAGTGCTTTGGCCGCCCATGTGCACTTGCTGCATGCTGTGCATGCATGCGCAATGCAATAAAATGTTTTGTGCATGCACAGAAGCGAAAAAGAAGATGTTGATGCCTTTGGCACTGCCTGGAGAACTGGTTCGGGGGTGTGGCAGGCCTTGGGTTGCTGCCAGTTCCAGTGATCCAGGCCGCCAAACCACTACCGGTTCAGCCAAACTGGGCCGAACCAATAAGAACTCACCACTGATGCAAACCTAATATTCAATTTAAGGTACAGATGATCTTCATGTCACACCCATGAGTGGGGAGGATATAGATCAGAGCTGTTAAACTCACGGCCTGTGGGCCAGATGTTTCACCCACTGGCTATGCCCATGCCTGGTTTAGCGAAGGGAGGGAAAGATGTGATATGTCACGTGATGACACTATGACGACCCGAGTTTGACACCCCTGATGTAGATGGAGAAACTCCATACTGAAATACTTGGTGAATCTTTATATTGTAGTTATCCTATTATATGGAATCTTGTTAAACCTGAACTAATAAGTAGATGTGAAACAATACAACTGACTGTTTAGGAAAATTATGAGGTAGGCTCTGCCCAACCAAAGTTGAATGTTTTGAAATTCATCTTAATGTGCTTCATTTAGATCTGAATATGTGCAAATGGATAAGTAGGTACAGAGAGAACATAGCCATTAAACACTGAAGAAATAATTCTACATAATACCCATATCCCATCAAGTTTGTAGCCAGGACAAAAATGTTGATGTGTCTCACTTTATGCCGTACAGTTGAGTTCCTTGGAATTTTTGCATATTACTGCCAAGAGTTGTTCCCATTTGAACCCAGAGGTTTTAAAATAGAATTCATGAACAAAAGAGCCAGCCATTCACAGGACACTAACCTCTGTATGATATATCATCCTAAGAATGCTATCATTAAAAATGGGGCTTTTATTTATTTTTTCCTATGTAACGGATTATTGTCCCATGCTGTGAGTGTTCCAGTAAAAAGTGTCCTTTTATATGTCCTTTGTGATTACTAACATGCAGAAATATGCGTGGGGTCAGTCCAATGCTGTGGGAAAATGGACTACCCCTCTGTTCAAATCAGCAGTGAAATCAGAAGCAAAATATGCTGTGATTATCATAGGCATGTAGTTAAATGTTGTTTCCCTTAATTGGCTATACTGTATTTATTTAAACGAAAAAAAATGTGGCACATTTTTATCCCTAGAGATAAAACCCCTAGCAAAGTGAAAAAAACTTTTGTGTGTGTGCATGTGTGTGTGCTATTTTGGTTCTTCCTTTCAAAGTTATAACATAAGCAGGGTACCTTTCATTTTTCATGTTTCTAAATAGGCTTCTTGAATTTGCCTCATTTATAAGAATGGGCATATTTGAATATCCTGTTCCATGTTTCTTCTCTCAAAAAAATACACTTTCTTTTCTTTTTTAAAAAGATGTATAATACATTGCAAGTTTTGTTTCTAAATTTATTACATCTTGTGTTATTTTTACTAGCATCATCACTACCCAAAGCATAACGGAAACAGAGTTTTTACAGATTGCAATCAAGAGTGGTTAACAAAAGTTGATGGAAAACTTTAGAAGACTCTGAATAAGATTATGCTTTTTGGATTCATAAAATTTGGATTATTTAGATATGCCCTTTTCTCTTTTTATTATAATTATCTAGTGTAGAAAAGAGTTTTTACTTTCCTTTTTTGCTAGTTTAAGGCTATGATTTCTCTTAAGCATCTTGGATATGGTAGCTTCATAATGTTCCTTTCTTATGTTTACTCTTTTTGTCAAAGAACTAAATATTATCAGTTTAAATGTTTATTAATATGTACACGAAGAAAGAATATCTCCAGAATAATAGAATAATAGAGTTGGCAGAGAGATTGGAGGTTTTCTAATCTAACCTCCTGCTCAAGCAGGAAACCCCATACCATTTCAGACAATTGACTGTCCATTCTCTTCTTAAAAATCTCTAATTTTGGAGTACCCACAAATTCTGGAGGCAAGACGTTCCATTGATTGATTTTTCATCTGTCAGAAAATTCCTCCATAATTCTAGGTTGTTTCTATCCTTGATTAGTTTCCATCCATTGCTTCTTGTTCTGCTTTCAGGTGTTTGGAGAATAGGATGCCCTCCCACTTCTTTGTGGCAGCCCCTTAGATATTGCAACACTGCTATCATGTCAACCTATGCCCACAGCATTTTGCTACTGTACTCGACCGTTACTCTGTCAAAGAATAAAATAAGATTGGTTTGCATGATATGTTTTTAACACGCCTGTCCTGGCTACTAGTTATAACTTCATTTGTTTCTAGATGTTCACAAATCTGTTTTGAGATTTTTTTCCCCCCCTGTGCCTTCCCAGGTATTGATGTTAGACTGATTGGTCTGTAGTTTCCTAGGTCAGCTCTTTTCCAAATCTCTGGTAGTTCCCCAGGATTTTTAAAAAATATGGTACATTGGCTCTGAGATAAAATTTGCCAGCTCCTTCAGAACTCTTGATGATTTATATTCATCGAGATCAGGCAACTGTTCTCTTATCATTTTCTTGCTTATTTTAATTTTAATTTCTGGTCTGTCTTTTACAGTTTATGTGTTTGGTAGGTTGGGGTATAGTTTGTTTTTGCATGAAGATTGATGCAAAGAAAGAGTTAAGCAGCTCTGCTTTCTCTCTACTGCCTTTTACTTCCTTGCCATCTTCTCTTTTTAGTGGACCAACTGTTTCCTTGACTTTTTTCTTGTTATTTATATGTTGAAAGAAACTTTTTTTATTATTATCATTGACTTTTTTTCCACTTCTTTGTTCATTCCGAGCCTTTGCTTTCCTGATTTCCTCTTTGCAGGTTTGGGCTATCTGCTGATATTCGGCCTTAGTTATGTGTCCCTCATTCATGTCTCATTCTTAGTTATGTGCCCCTCATTCTTGGTAAATAACCTCAGGTCTCTCCCAAAACTACAACACTATCAGCCCACTGTTTCAGTTGTCTAGGAAATCATGAACAGCACATTTTAATTTTAAATGGAAGACTGAGCGTGCCAGAGTTATGAACTTTGAGGATGAATTCAAAATTTACACATATATTGGTGGCTGTCCAATAATATGAACCATTGCTGATAGAATTCTCAGCTCACAATGTTTATTTATAATCATATTAATTAGATCTTACCACACAGAGAGTATTGAATGAAGATATAGGCCAATGTTCCACAGATTTCTAGCAAAACTTTCTGTGTTAAAAAATAATGACATAATTTACAATGCTTATTTGGTATTTCTTCAGTTTTCAGGCTGAACTATAGCAAGTCTGATACAAATGACACAAGCCAAGTTAAGAGCAGATTAAAGAAGTTTATCACTCGAAGACCTTCTCTGAAAACTTTGCAAGAAAAGGGAATCATTAAAGGTGGGTTGTTCTCTTAAATGATTTTACTTCTGATGGAATAATCGGTTGATGTTTCTCCTTTTTTTAAGCTATTCATCTTCCTTACATCGTTTTGTTTATGCTAAACATCAAAGAAATATTTTAGGTTTTTTTACAGAAATCATCTAATGATCTATTCCCAAATGCACAAGGAGATACTGTCAAAGATAAACCAGGGTAAGATCATCAAAAACCCTATTCCACAAATTCTCAGACCTTGTGGAAATTGAGAAAAATGCACAAAGCTATCAATTGTGGACTTTACTGCATCTGCATTGTGTGTGTGTTCTATGGACTTCAAAGTTCCTCTAGAAATTAAAAAAAAGAGGATTTTGAAGTGAGGGACGTGCTCAGGAAGCAATACCATTAATATCAGAGGTGACCCTAGTATGCAAATTGTCAGCACTCATATTAGTGATAATGATTTTGCAAGAAATTTCAGAGTTTCAGACAGTTTAATTTCCACTTATCAGGAGTATTTTCACCCCAGTGTGAACAGAGGAGACATAGGATATGAGCTTGTTTTTTCTGAGCTATATTGTCCAGCTAAATTGGTTGAACAGATCTAGTTGTGGGTTAAATTTTAGTGTAGTTGGAGAAAAAAAACATTAGTATGCAAGTTGGCTTGGCTTCCCAACTCAACATGATGGGTGTTGATATGTGTATATATAGTAATAGTACATGTGTGTGCAACAAAGCTTTTACATTAGCTTCCTTGAGCAGGGCAGCTGGTAGCTATTGAAGGAAAAAATCTTCAGAAATGGATTTCTTCCAGCTAGTTTATAGGAGGGTACATGTGGTTTATGTACACATATTGAGCGTGATCCAAAGCTTAATGTGCTTAATGGTACACAAAGGACATCCAATAAACAGAGTCTTTTTATCCTTTTTATGGGCTTTACAATGGTAGGAAAAATCTTTATATGTGTATAACATACTGCTTCATGGAAATACATACATGGTTTCTATGCTCCCTGAGTTTATATGAACTTTCTCTTCCATGTGATGGAATGCTCAAATGGGAAAAAAAAATAGGTTTACGCCTGAAATGATGGCTCAGTAGAAACTATTTCTTATTGTTTCTTATTTATGGACATGTCAGGTATGTGGAAGTCTTTGACTATGAGAGCAAGGTTGATTTTATCTCATTTTATAAATCCTTGTGCATAACATTTGCCCAGTCACCAGTGAGTATATGTTTAAACCACAACTGATCATGTAAATTAGGTAGTTAAAGGCTCTTTGGTGCCAGCTGTGCACAGCCACAGTATACTGGATGTTCTGGTTGTGTTCCAGCAATTTTGAACTAATGGAAGGGTTTCATCCACTGCAAATGAGGGCAGTTCCACAGAGGGAAGAAAATAGAAAGATCCAAGAAACAGTGAAGGTGGATATTCATTTCCTGATTTCCTCTAATCTGCAGAGATTATGAATGGTGGCCATTTTACATTGATGCCATCCCATTATAGTCACAGAATGTATGATATTTAAAGAAGGAATCCCTTGGTGCAATTTATTTCTTATTCCTTCTGATTACAGCAGTCAAGGACCTAGAGACAACGTTCTCTTAGCAGAATAAAAACCAATTTTCAGGCACCTTTCAAAAAAAATCACAAATCCAAATTATAGGCTATAGATCTATATATAGTGACTATTGCTTTATTCATTGATGGTCTAGTAATACCTATTCCAAAAACTCAGTTTTGATGTAAATAACATCGATTTGATAGTTATCACAGGTAAGAAATGACAGAAATTCCAAATCCACCTTACTGTTTTGTGTCACTAGCAGTTACTGTCACAATATGAAAAATATCCTTATTAATGCTGGTTTGCCACAGCAGTGAATATACGGCAATATGAATTACCACTGTGGAAATTGCTCTTGTATCCTTATTCCACCAGTTAAAATCCTGTAAAATGAAAAGGTGACAGGGCTTTTTGGCTTGCGATTAGAAATCCTGCTACACAAAAAATTGCCTAAATTCTATCTTTCGGTAACTTGGAGAGAGTCAGTTTAATATCAGTGGTGAAAGGCACTGATCTAGAAACCAGGCTACTCTGATTTCATTTAGAAGCCAAATGGGTGACTTCAGCACCCTGGTGGCAAAGTGGTTAAATGCAGTAATGCAGGCAAACTCTGCCCACAGCCTGGAGTTTAATCCTGAAAGGCTCAAGATTGACTCAACCCTCCATCCTTCCTAGATAGGTAAAATGAGGACCCAAATTATTGGGGACAATAGGTTTACTCTGTAAACCACTCAGAGAGTGCTGTAAACCAGTAATAGTAATAGTTTAAACCTAACTACTATTGCTATTCAGGCCAATGATTGGGCTATGGGAAGCCATTTCCAAAATTGTTTCCAAGAAAACTGCAAACTTGTCCAGGCATTTGGCAGGAGTCAACATTAACTTGAAAGCACACAGACACACAAACAAACATTCACCAAACTGCAGACAACTCAGTTCTTATGCATTCCTTTGTATGACCTTGGAACACTCTCTAATTTTTAAATTGGGTTAAAAAAAATGATTTTTCTCATTTTTTGCCATTGTAGATTAAATTAGATATCAATTAAATTCCAATAGGACAGGTTTTTAGGTATAATGCAAATTAAAGGAAGAAACTTTTTTTTAAAGATGGAAACATATATTGTCTTATGTGTCATTTTAAGATGATGAACTCAAAAAGACATGGTTGGGACCTCTGCTTGAATTTATCAGGTGCAAAGAATCAGGACCATTTCTTAGGTTGCTGCATGGCAGATTTATTCAAGTCTAATCACAAGAATTTAGTCAACTAATAGTCAGCACTAAATTGGCACTAGATAAGGGCCAACACAAGAACTCTAAACTGATGGTGCACTGATGATAACCCCATCTTCCATCTCTCCCTACTCTTCTCCTACAACATGTCAGGAAATACAACATGGTGGAATGGGCAGCCTTCCTCAAGTCCATGAGAGTTTTCCAGTAGATCAATGCTAGCTACACTAGTGAAATATGCCCAAGGATTGAAAGAGAAAAAAGGAATATTCTTTTACCATATTATGTCAAAGCCACAAAACTGCAAGGAATCTTGTAAATTACTGCTCATAATAAACCCTCCTTAATAAGCTTGTTATATGTCAAACAACACCCCCCCTCTGAAACTGGTAACTATGGTAATCCCTTTAGTATGGGAGAATGTATATTGAAGTGAAGTGTAAACCATTTTAATTATTTATTTAGATCTTATTAATCAATATAAAATTAATATGTGAAGTCACATTATTCTCTTGCCAAAGCTCAGTCCATGTAATCACTTGAACAGCTTTCTGCTTCAGATAACTGGTTGCCCAGTTATCTAATAATCTAAATATGTGGCATCCAAATGTTCATAGTTATTTGTCAGATATTTTATATTCACCCTGAAAACTAGTGACCCATCAAGCACAATCTCACCAACTATGCATGGTGGACTTTTAGAAGGTGTCCTCCATAACTGGTTGCCTCTAAATCCCAGCATTTGGTAGAATAGCAAGATACAAAATATTAGAAAATTGGGTTGCATTTGTTGACACTTGTCTCAAGTTGTGTAGTCTGATGGTTTATGTGTTGGCTTTGAAATTAGTTGAGGGTTTAATTTATTGACTTACATTTTGGTTTTGCTTTACTTTTTTCAGTTTAATAAATTGTAGCTGATGAATCTCCATTGGTGTTTCTTAGGGATCAGATGTGATCCTTCCTAACAAATGCAGTTTCATTAGCATATCTCAATTCCATTCTGTAATGTGTCTCTGAAGAAAAAGCAGATGCAAATATTTTCAAGCAGACTTGCTTTACAATGTTTATTTACCAGCATATAGTCTGGTTTTTATCTAAACAGGAATATGCCTTGCTTGTATGACCCATGCTTTTCCATGAAGTATCAGACTTTGCCATAGAGGCCCAGTCTTTTCTAGCAAGGAAATATTTTTCAAGAGTAAAAGCATTCTACTTTTCTACCATAAAGTTTCATGAGGATTAGGTTGCAGCCATGCAAATGAATTAAGATTTGTTAGCAGAGCTTAATTGCAATCTCCAATATGTCTATGTGAAATGCTCATTTTATAAGGTGCTTTCATTGTCTTCAGTACACTTTATCCCTTAATCTGTTCAAATGTTATGAAAATGCAGTTGCAATGCTTTCCCTGACAGCAAACACTTTTAAATGTTAATTTTTAAAGCTTGAATTAAAACATGTTAAGTAGAAACACAGATTAAAAATAAAACAGCTGGCCAAATTTCATATACTTGAAAGAATGATTTAATTTTTTTATAGGTGAATTAAGAGGATTGAGAAATTGTTTATTTCTACTGTTCTTCCTCCCTCCCTGCCTCTTTATCAATAACAGCAGAAATGGTTTGGGCAGAGATTTTCGTACCTTTTTATTACAAGAACTAGTTTTCAAGAACAATTATATACCTATTATTTGTGGCAGAAAGATCTCCAAGACAAAATTAAGTCTAATTGTGGCTTTATCCAGTTGATGCTTGTCTACAAAAAAAATATTCCAAATTGGATTAAATGTATAGATAATTACAATGAAGGTAATTATTTTTTTTTATAACAAAGCAAATTTAAAACTAATTGTAATTTAAGATAGAAGCTAAAACATAGCAAAAATGTAAGACACATCTTACATATTGTCAGTCAGTCAGTCTTCACTATAGCCTTATCATAATTTGCCATAAGTGCTAGGTCTCTGTAAGATTAGGATCCTAGAAATTGTATATATATTTCTCATAAGGCTTCACTGTTCTGTTCTGTTCTATTCTAAATATTGGAACACTGTTGTTTTATTGTGCTATTTTATTGTGAAATGGACTAAGGAGAAATTTCCTAAGGGTAAAACCAATCAAGTTGGCCATGCCCACACAGTCACATGACCACCCAACCAGTCATTATGACAGAGAACCAGTGGTTAAATTATTTGAATCCCACCACTGGGTATATGTCTTGGAGGGAGGGGATGCATTCGAGAGAAGTAAGAGGAAATTCAACTCAGATATTATGTGTGGGAGAAGAGGATGAAGACAGTTGCTCCCGAATAGTCTACAGAATATATTGTAGATGCAGAAAGCAGAGTCCACAGTCTAGCAGGATTTTGTCTAGACTGTAGATGTGAAACAAGAAAGAACTCAGTTCAGAAGAATAACTACATGTTGTTCTTGATTTGGGGCCTGACAGTCCTTCTTCACTAGCAAATTGTTCTTCCTTAAAGCGTTTTGGTGCATGATCTGGCTTTGCACCCATAGATGCTTTTAATTTTTCACCCTCAGAAAGTCATTTACCTGGCTTTTAGGGAATGAACAATTCATAGGTAGAATATAATAGAATTATTTATTGGCCAAGTGTGACTGGACCAGTGGTGGGATTCAGGCAATTCGCACCTATTCGGGAGAACCGGTTGGTAACTTTCTAAGTAGTTCAGAAAACCAATTGTTGGAAGAAATCTCATTTTGGTTTTTTTCCACTTCACAGGGCTAATCCTGTAAGGAAGGCAGGAAGGAAACATTCTAGTGTTGTTTGTAGCCTAATCTTTATTGACCTGCTTAAAAAAACTGCCTCTCTGGTTAACCCTTATTACATTGTAACAGCTAAGGCAAAGCGCCCATCGACCTGAGTGACCTTGAGTTGGCCAAGTCCACCCAGTCATATGACCACTGAGCCCCACCTACCCAGATAGTCATTAGGGCAGAGAACCGTTGTTAAATTATTTGAATCCCACCACGGGACTGGACACACAAGGAATTTGTCTTTGGTGCATATGTTCTCAGTATACATAAAAAGACAAGATACATTAGTCAAGAATAATAAGGTAAAACACTTAATGGTACTCATAGGGTATAAATAAGCAATCAAGAAACAATCAATATCAATATAAATCGTAAGAATACAAAGAACAAGTTACAGTCCTGCAGTCATAAGTGGTCTGTCTTATCTTCAAACTCTGGCTTTTTTTTTTTAAAGTAGACTGGTCAGATCATATAATCATCGTATTTCACGCCTCAAAACTGCAGAATGACTCTCCTATCCTTTCCTCTTGTCTCTTTTTATATTCCTATTCAAAGCTGTCATGTCCACTACTGCTCCTAATGGATGGTTTTTATGTGCATATATCTGAAACCCATAATGCGAACCATGCTGCTGAACATGTTGTGAATAGACTGCTCTTCTTTAAAAAGGTGGTTGTTGTTTTTTTCCCCCCATCCTACAGTATTGACTAACTGTCGGAGTTTGATGTATGGGTTACCAGGCTGATGTAGACTTATGGTTAGAGCTTAAGTTGTTAGTTCTGCTTTTGCAGCCAATTCAGAATAACTACAAATGCCTCAAGATATTAAAATTGACTGCTCAAATGGACTCAGTGTGGGAGTTTCATTGGTTTTAAATTGATAACAGCTGAAAGGGAATGATTAAAGCTGTATAAGGGCATAGAATGCTGCTCCGTTTTTTCCTTCTCCCTTTTCACAACTTCTCGCAAACAAGTCTTTCTATGGGAATTTTCCTCCCGATGGTAATAATAAAAGTATTTCATTCCTTTAAATTTCCGAATGATGAATAAGGTCATTTCTTCTGAAGAAGGAGCAATTCCTGAGAACCTGGGGGGAAAAAAACTAGGGGAGGACAAAAGAAGTTTCTATTCTAAAGGGAACATTTTAAGTTAAATAGCATTCCATAAGGTGGACATTGTGTCTATTTCCCAGACATTGGAGCTAAATAAGTTGGATGGGAGACATAAACTGTCATAACAGAAGATTAGGAGTGTTATGTACATCTTTGCTTATCTTCACTACTCCCTACACCATTATTTAAAAAAATTGGGGAGAGGAGGAAGAAAGTATGAGTTTTAAAGAACATTTTCAGAAACAAATCACACAAAGACCTTTTTGCTTCCTTTATTCCCTTGAGAGCAGTTATTGTTATACTGGGAAAGATATTCTGTATGTTTCTTTATCCCAGCAAGACTTAAACTACTTAGATATGGCAAAAGAGGATTTTTTTAAAGAACAACATAGATATTTCCAATACACATATCCAGGCATGATGATATACATTCTCTTAATCAAAATTTCAAGAGTCTTTAATATGCTGGATTCTGGAAGCTGGCTCCAACCCCCAAAGGTAAAAGTGGCACAGATTACTCAACTAACCCAATTTTGGCTCAGTGGCTAAGACTCTGAGCTTGTTTGTCGGCTGTGACCAGGGGGGCATTTGCCCAGGTTCGCCTGGTGTACCAGTTGCGTCCCTACCTGAACCGGGAGGCACTCGCAACAGTCACTCATGCCCTCGTGACCTCAAGACTGGACTACTGCAATGTGCTCTACATGGGGCAGCCCTTGAAGAATATTCAGAGACTTCAACTCGTCCAGAATGCAGCCGCGCGAGCGATTGTGGGTGCACCTCGGTACACCCATGTTACACCTATCCTCCGCGAGCTGCACTGGTTACCGATCGGTCTCCGGATACGCTTCAAAGTGCTAGTCATAACTTATAAAGCCCTTCATGGTATTGGACCTGGGTACTTGAGAGACCGCCTGCTGCCAATTACCTCCCAAAGACCCATTAGATCACACAGGGTCGGCCTCCTCTGGGTTCCATCCACCAGCCAATGCCATCTGGCTACCACCCGGGGGAGGGCCTTCTCTGTGGCAGCTCTGGCCCTTTGGAATGAACTCCCCGCAGAGATTCGGACCCTCACCTCTCTCCAGGCCTTCCGGAAAGCCATCAAAACCTGGCTGTGCCGGCAGGCCTGGGGTTGATGAGTTCGCCTCCCCTTTCAACCTGTGTGGCTGTGTGATTCTTGGTTATTTTAATCACTTGTATTGTGTTCTATGTTCCCTTTCCCCACTTGAGTTGTTCGCCGCCCTGAGTCCCTCCCGGAAAAGGGCGGCATACAAATAAAATAAATCTAAATCTAAATCTAATCTTGTTGATCAGAGGGTAAGCAGTTCAGTAGTTTGAATCCCTAGCACCGTGTAATGGAGTGAGCTCCTGTTACTTGTCCCAACTTCTGCCAACCTAGCAGTTCGAGAACACATAAAAATGCAAGTAGAAAAATAGGGACCACTTTGGTGGGAAGGTAATAGTGTTCTGTGCACCTTCAGCGTTTAGTCATGCAGGCCACATGACCACACAGAATGTCTTTGGTACAGCGTTGGCTCTTCGGCTTTGAAACAAAGATGAGCACCGCCCCCTAGAGTTGGGAATGACTAGCACATATGTGCGAGGGGAACCTTTACCTTTACCTAAACCAAAATTGTATTTTTGTATTCCTCAAAGCTGCAACAGAGGGGCCAATAAACACACACACTTGGATTGCTACTAAACAATGACATCATAACTATAAAGGATTCAATCCATGGGCACAGACTGAGAGTAAAATATGCATAATTCCAAGTCTAAGGAAATTATAATTCTGTGTTAGATATTGGAATTCGTTTTGGACTGAATTATCAGTCCTTTCTTTTATGGAAGGGAGAAGCCAAGTGAAAACTCATTACCATTAAACTAGTCAGGGAAATTTCTTTGCTATCGGAAACATTTGAAGGGGGAAAAATACTGAAAAAAAGAAAACATGAATTTCTGCAGCTTCCATTTTGTAAATCAATCTTTGCACACTCAATGAAAACTAGTAACAATGCAATGTCTCTCAAAATGGTTCCGCTTTTAAGGCTGGCCCAACAAATGTATGGTGGGCATTTCCACTCCAGTTCAATAATGAATTACATTTTCTGAGAATCTGATCCACAGAATGGAAAATTTTCACCAAAATGTTAGCTTCATTGAGGATGGTATCAAGTATTTGATTGCAAGTGTGCATGATGAAAAACTTGGGCAAACCATTGTTCTACTTCCAGTGAATTTTGAGCACATGGGACCTGGAAAAAAAGCTTTCTCACAGAAAGCTTTTTTAGTAGAAATTTCTGGTGGAATCTTCAGACAAATTTTTCAACTTTATCCACAGTTGGAAGAGCTAATAAATTTTGAGATCATTTTTTTCAATTCTTTGTTGAAAACTTTTAAATAGCTTTTTCCCAGCAACCAGGTACTTAAACAATGAATGTCTATGTGTGTACAGCTAAATGCCTGCACTAGGCTATCCTCTTCATATTGTCATGGTAAATTAAGAAAATATGTTTGTTTATCCAGGAAAGTTTATGTTTACGGGCTGTAAAGATAATTGATCTCAATAGAAGTTTTAAAATGATTGCTCTTTGAACTAATTCATACAATTTCTTTGCAAAGAAAATTGCACAAAATATGCAATGAAATGTGAGGTCTTTGAAACAAAAAGAGAGAGGTGGGGTTTTTTTTTGGTTTTTTTTTACTTGAACACCCTAGAAGAGGCAGAAATCTAAGGATATCATAGTGTTTAATATTGTGCAGGTTACTATTAGTTATGCATGCTCTCCTAGGATTATTTTAGGCTTTGCTAAGAAACATTGATTATAGAGTGCTGTCAAAGGCCTCTACACTAATTTTCTAAGTGTCATGCTCTGCTGGAAAGGTATGCAGAGACTATCTCTGGGCTTAAATGATGATTTTATAGCCACATTGTTTAAACATTTTTAACCGCTTCTATTGAATGGTTTCTCTCACAGGTTTGATTCATTTTGATTCTGCTGACAAAGTTCCCATTAAGGAGCACTCTCTTCATAATTTGTCAAAAATATGTAGCAGAGATGAAGGAAGATGAAGCTAATTTGTAATCTCAGAGCACTAATCTAGTTATCCTGACATACTTCGTGATGTACACTCTCAGCCAGCCAGAGGTTTTAAAGTTATGAAGCACAATAATAATAATAATAAAAATCATTTTGTAAACTGTACAATTTACAAGCATTGTCAAGGGTCAGGGTGACTTATTCTTAGCAAAATAATGAATCTCCTAAAAATAATAATTAAACGTATGCCAAGGGAAAAATGTCAACTTTGTACAAAAGGTTGGAGTTAATGCAATAACAACTTTTTTTTTTTTACTATTGGATGATGGTACTGTACTGTATGGGTACTGTAATGATGATGTAATAGAGAGGCATAACATAATACTGTTATTAAATTATTTACCTGAACAGACTTTAGTACCATTAACAATTACTGTATGATAACAATGCTACTTTATGTCTTGGACCTCTCTGGATCTTTTCTTTCTATTCATGGCTTATAGTCCATCCAGTCATCTACTGCTGCTGTATACAATATATATATACACAATATGTTTCGATATGAAATATAAATACAAGACAAAGTGTTATTTTTTAAACAATGGGTCATTTTATTTATGTATATCTCACTTGTATTATTGTTATAAATAACTTGAGGTGAGCAGACCTATTAGACTTCCTATTTTCCACACAACAACTATTCTGTGAGCTGGGAGAGAGTGACTAGCCCACTTGGTTTTCATGCCTTAGGTGAGACTAGAACTCACCATCTCCTGGTTTCTAACCTGGTGCCTAAGCTGCTAGGCTAAACTGGCTTGTCCTATCTGAAGAGAGGATATTGAGATATCTTCCACCCCCTACCTTCATACTGTAGATTATATTGTTTAATGTCACTAAGCACTTTGTGAAAACTATTCGGAAGAAAAGCTTCAGACCTCCAGCAAACTTCTCTGTTCTTAATTAAACAAGCCTGTTAGTTTTCAGGCTTCTGAACAAGCTCGGGAAAAAGGATGTTATTCTTTTAAGCAGTCAAATTATTGAGACTTTTGAAACAGTCACATCTTGTTATCAGCCTTGTGTTAAAGTCTGAAAAAGACAGGTTGCTGTAATGAATATATGAAGCTATTTGTGCTTATTCTTCAAGTTTATTCTTGTTTGAAGTCCAAACCCTGTCCTATTAAACATTTGAAGTGTACATGGGCCAGTTGGTTTTAATTTTAAAATATATGTACTGTCCTTCAAAACTTAGTTTTCAAGCACTTAAAAAACACAAATTGAATTTTGAATTTGAAATACAGCTGCAAATGTCAAGTCTAAACAGTCTTCTAGACTGATGATACAACCAAATAGGGTCTTTCACTTATGGGACAGTTAACATTTTCTAAACTCAGATTCCCCATCCAACAGGCTTTTTCACACAAGGATGATATTCTCTGGATTGTATTGCAATGCTCTATACATTTATTTATTTCTATGTCAATGCAACCTTCTAGGCCATCTTTTCTGAACAAACCATTGGCCCTTTAAGATCACAAGAAAACAGCAACTTTAGGCAGCAAGTAATCATCTCAGGATATGCAGCTGTGACCCTCAGCTATTCTTAAAACATTTTGGGGGGAGACAGATCTGGGCTAAGCCTTTCCTATTGATTTTCTATAGGAATAACATTGAACTACAGAGTATATTTTACTCCCACATGTTGAATGAGAGTGGAGGAAGTAACATTTTCACCTTACATAACAACCTGACATGCAGATGATTATAGTTGGGGCTTGCACAGAAAAGAGTATCTCTGCTTATTTGTTCTATAGTACAGCTCCTGATATCCGCACCACTCAGAACTAGCTGTTGATATCCTTAACTCAGTGTGCCAAATAAAATAAATCAGAAGTCATAGCTCATGGCCTCAGTCCCAAGGAAAGAAATGATTTGCAAATTGGTCATACATCAAATTTATCTCACTGTTTTTCAGGGATATAGTCACACAATTTGTGTAAGAATCATTGTTATGTATGCCGTATATCTAGTAAAAACTAAATACATACAATATTAATAAATGTAAGGCAAAACTTGGAATGGAATCCTCTGAGTTTCTTTGATATTATATTTGACAAGTGAACTTTGCTTACAAAACTAGGTAAGTGGATGACAAAACCTTTACAATTTCCTATTCGCTTTGTATCACATTTCAGGGGGCTTATTTAAAGTGTGGTTTCGTCTAATCAACCACTCTCTTGTTTTGTGTTTTCTAGATCAGATTTTTGGTGCTTACCTACACAATGTGTGTGAACATGATGGCTCTACTGTCCCTCGCTTCGTTAAAATGTGCATAAAAGCGGTTGAGGAACGAGGTGTGTATTTTGTGATCTACATACATTCTTAAGTGTGGCTAGTATGTTTATAAGTGATATTTTAAATGATGTCTTTCATTTCCTTACTGATGGACAGCTGGGTGTTAAAACTACAATGGAATCCCCCCTTCCTACTTTTCTTGAACTTCCTAATATTCTTTCAACTAAATATGTGCCATCCCTTCCTTTTTTTCTTCTGGAGAGTTACTGATATTATTCAAAATAAATAGCAGCAGTGGGTCTCTTGCCCTTACAATTATTTATTACAATTTTGTACTTGATTACTATCACTGTTTAAAACTATAATGTTTACCTGCTCTAAAGATATCTCCTTGTAATGTTTACATTCCATTTTCTGCTTTCCAGTAATTTTCAACTAAAATGAAGTTAGCAATCAAGTAAAAAGTATTTCTAATGCACACAACCAACTTTCATGAAGTGCATGATAAAGGAAATCTACTTTTACACGGCAGTTGTATTGTATTGCATTGTGCCAAAAAAGTATCCATCAACACCCTTCCTTCTAAACCTCCAATACCTCTTTGTAATCTATTCTGGAGGGATCGTAAATCCTTCAAAGCAGCAAAGGGGAGTTAAGGGAAGTGCTAGCATGAGAGGACAGAGGATAAGGGGAAAACCTACAGCATTCATTGAAATATGCTCGTGTAATATTATATGTATGTAGGGTTAATGGTGTATAATTCCTGGAAATTCCATTTTACTCATATAAATGAATTAGGAAAATTATATTCCCAGGATATCAAGTAGCTATGAAATACAGAAATATTAGAGCCAGAAGTATGTAGCGGAGATTTTGGAATGTGGGAGTCTCTTTTAGGATTGCTATCTTTTGAACTGGCCACTGCAGCTGTCTCTTTATAAGCTTTTTGATCTACACCAATTAGGGATAACATTTAGCTACATTTCATTAGCAGCTTCACCTACTGATTCTACAGGTCAATCCCTTGGAAAAATAACAAGACTTTTCATTTTTACAGTTTTGGGGTTAGTCGATCAACCAAGCCTGTAAGATGAAAGAAAATACAAATGATCTTAAATGTAGATGAATATTCTGGATTAAAAGGCAATACATGTTTGATAGCATGAGTTGTACAATTTTTAAGAAGTCACTCCTGCTGAATTTGGAACTTTTACCATTGTGATGTTAAGTTTCCCCTGGTTTCTTCTTGTTCATTGGAAGAGAAGTAAACAAGCTTTAATGAAAGAATACAGTGATGCACTGCTTATATCCATAAAAGTACTCATTGGCTGCTGGAATAGTTCCTTAGTCCTAGATACCTCCCATAAGGTGGCATTAAACAACTCAAATCCCAAGTACTACAAAATAACTGGTTTGTGGATCAGATTAATTCATTGAAAAATGCAATCCTGTTTGAAAAATGTTCAATAGTAAATGCCTTTGCTAATACAATGTTCTTATTTAGTCTATTGATTGGCTGATTGGATTTCTACACTGATCATCTTACTGCATAATAAGTGATTCTGAGTGGCTTACAAGTAAAATGAGATTTGAAATATTAAAATATGTATTAAAGAGAATAGAGATGTTAAAGAGAGTAAAGAGCTATTTTAAGGTAATAAAGGTATTAAAAGAAAGACTGTCCTCCTCCTTGCAATATGCCTTCTGCCCAAGAAGAAAACTAACCCATGTTGCACAGTTCTATAAACTTATAGATGAGGCTTCCCCCCCCCATTTTTCCCCCTGTTAATTTAAGATATTTCTCACCTTTAGCAAAGCCAGTGCTAAAAATACAGGCAAAAGAATACTATTAATATTACAATATGTTTTTTAACCTAGACATTGCAAATACCAGGAAAGGATTTTTTTTTTGTATTCCTGGAAAGATTCATCTGGCCTTTGCAATACTTTCGGAAACTTTAATTTTAAAATATTAACCAACTCTGCTGTTTTGAAACTTTTCAGGCGATAAGAATTATAGTGCAGTTTTAACATTGTTGGTTTTTTTGCTGATATCTATAGACAGAAAATTTGTTTTGGTCATTGACCAATAAAAGCATAATCAATAAAATGCACCACAGAAAACTATTCCCTAACAAGAATAACTGTTAGCAGCCATTTAAGGGTGAGGTTTACCCATAACTTACCAAAATGTTGTCACTTTTAGAGAAATACCTGTATCTTTGTTATTCATAGATATTGCAAATAAACATTATCGAGTGCCCCCAAATTACTTTGTATACCTTCCAACAGACTAATATACTAATACATCTAATACACTTCCTTGAAAAATACATATTTACATATATACATTCAATACATACATACATACATTTGCAAGGAAGCATATTACATGTCTGTAATCTATGAGAAGAAGTGCAGAATAATTTCAATTCTTTAGAATAGTTTTTATAAGTACTGTACTGCATGATTTTGCTTTGATTTGTATGCTTCCTTCCCTTCACTTGCTATAACTTAAAGCTAGCATATGGCATTAGCTAAGTAGAGATATAAATAATAACTAATCTCAGTGGCATGTGATAGAATTTGCATTTTATCATTATTTACGATTTCGTCCTTGGTATACAATTTTTTTTCTTTTCCTGGACTAGGATTATAATTCCTGTGCCTTTAACTTCTGTTTACTCAGTGTGTTGTTTTCACTAAATTCTGGCACAAACTATTGCAGGACAGCAGTAATTTATGTGAAGCTAAATCCAATATTTATGAAAGCTTCTGATGACATTTTAGACAGGGGTTGGTATTAGGAAGCCATATGTGGAGGTGCCAAGTCTCCCAGCATGGCTGGGACTCAACAGATTTAAAGCCCTCCTCCTAATGGCCAGATATGCCTCCAGCCAAGTTATTCAACTACAGAGTCATGGGAAATACTTATGTACCAATTATGGGAAAGGCATAGTTAATGAAAACTGTATGTTTACTTACATAGTCTTAGTAAGATGGCCTAAACATTCATTGCAGCTGGCATCTTGGCTGAAATAGAGAGTTCTCTCTCTCTCTCTGTCCCATCTTCATACTGTAACCATACAGTTTGTTTCCCTTAAATTGAAAGTTTCTTTTCTTTTTTCTGAAGAACTTCCATTGCAGAACTAGATTGTACTACTCTGATATATTGCTCCCTGTGAAAATAAGTACTGGCAGTGAAAAGCCTCAGGTATAACATTCCATATCTTAAAATCAGTTTAAATTCACCTGAATTCATTTGTGAGTTTCACGTTGCACATTTACTGGCAATTTGCAAAAATCTTGTCTCATTTGATTAACACTGCCTGCTAGATGTGGCCATCGGCTACACAAAATCATTTTAAATTAAAAGCTAACAATAATATATTATTTTCATGTGCCATACAGGAGAAGATATACTTTAAAATAAATGGGATATGGAAAATAATAATATTGAATAAAAGGAAGGAACTTCAGAATGTGTCAGCTAGTAATTTCAAACTAAATTGGTCAAAAATAATTTGTTGATGCTAAAGGTTTCATTGAAAATGTTATATAGCCACTAACAACGGATTGCATTATTATTTTAATAATTTGGCTTACTAGTATTGTTAACTTGTTGCCAGTCCTGTGTCTTTTATCCTTATATAAGATTTATTCATCATCATTATTTTGATTATGAATAGGTGAAAAAAGTTATTTTAATCTAAATGAATACTCCTCCTCCCACACTTTTTAGACCTTAATGTTCTGCTTTGTTCCTTTGTTAGCTGTCAATTTAGTATTAATATCAGAGGTGGGTTGCTATCGGTTCACACTGGTTCAGGCGAAAAGGTAGTGAAAATTACAACTGGGTCGCTGAACCAGTAGGGACTGCTGGCTGGCATGTCCCTGAACTGGTTCCCCAGTCCATGTCATTGCCTGCATGTTTTTTTCCTTCTTTTGTAATGTGCTGTTCATGCACAAAACATTTTTTGGCAACTGCACCTGCGTGCATGAGCAAAGTGAGCATGCATGCGCAAAATGGCATGCACAGGGAACCAGCAGTAATGTTGGCAGAAACCTAGCCCTGATTAATATGTTAATGTTAACATATTGAGAGCCATGGTGGCATAGTGGTTAAAATGCAGTATTGCAGGCTAATTCTGCTGACTGGCAGCAGTTCAATTTTCACTTATTCAAGGTTGACTCAGCCTTCCATCCTTCCGAGGTTGGTAAAATGAAGACTCAGATTGTTGGGGTCAATATGCTGACTCTGCAAACTGTTTAAAGCACTGGGAAACAGTATATAAGTGCTATTGCTATAATATGTCATTATTAAAGCCCACCTTTATTATTGGTTAGACTAGAACCTCTGTGTAAGGAAAAGAGAAATTATTTTGTGAAACATTTCTGTTCTAGGATTATTTTCACATCTATTTTCTAGTTAGTTATGCAAGACTATTGAATTTTGCTTTGTGACTCACCAACAATTAAAATAATGTATTTAAAAATATCTATTTAAAATGCATATGTTTGTAAAAAGAATAGACAAAGATATTTAAACTGGAGAAACTGGAAATATATGTGAGGTGCAGACCCAGCTATAAGCTATGTTCCCAGCTCCACACTACAGCCCCCCCTCATTATTCACATGGGAATAATATGATTCTTTAGAGATAAGTGTTCTGAATGAGAAAGACTGTTGGATCACGCTAGTTTGCTATTATTATTTAAAACGAACCTAACAACAATATGGTTCACCTTTCAGATCTGTTTTGATTTTTAATTAGGGCGTAATTGTGATCCATACAAGGCCAATAACAAACACACTAAAGTTAGTTAGCAAGAGGGGGGAGTCTGTGCATTAATATGAATGCTGAGTCCAGAGGCCACCGTTGGAAACAGCAATACCAACATCTAATTCTCTCATCTTTCTCTTTCTATTGTGGAATAACAGAAATAATTCAGCGCCATCCTACTTTTGAGATGAAAAAGAGGCCAAGGATGCCATATGGTACCCTTTAAACTTAATGAGAAAAGACATGTGCCCATATGGAGAACAAAGGGACAAGTGACAAAATGTATGCCATGACATCACAACACAAATGCTGTTATTTACATACTCATGTCCAAAGTTGGGATTATAAGTATGATAATGCAGTCTCCCTCCCTCCCTTTCTCCCTCTTTCTCTCTGTGTCTCTATCTCTCTGTCTCTGTCTCTCTCTCATCTCTCTCTATCTCTATCATCACGTTACTATTTTTTCATCACACAGCTACTTCCTGAGAAGAGAGAGGAACAGGAAAAGTTAAGTTGCTAAACTCACTTGCCCACATCTACAACATAGGAAATGCTCTTTTGATTCAAGCCATAGGCCATATCATCCTGCAGACACAGTCACAGGTTTCTAGAAACCCAGAAGCAGGGATATGCAGTTAGTACCAGATCTGGTCAGAGAGAAAAACTAAAGGCTAGAAAGGTGTTCCTATTTTATCTGATACTTTAATATGGAAGTATTGCCTTCAGGGAAAATGGTTATACTGAAAGTTGCTAATATCATGGGACTCCGGTTCTGTAATTTGTCACTTAAAGGCTTTCGGATTTCTTTCCGAATATTCTTAATGGGCTCCATTCTTTTCTTTTTAATTGATCTGGTTAGAAATGTTGTAAAGAATTGTGCCCATATAATTTCTATCATGAGAACCAGTGACCCTCCAAGACAACTTGTATACTCAAATTCTTAATGTCAGTGTTTGCAACAACACTGCTAATATTTTCTCTCTCTCTGTTGCAAGAATTATATACAAAAATCACATAGTTGACTCTCAGCCAAAAAGTCCTCCTGAGATCCCTAGCCCTGAATAAAGATTTAAGAAAGACCTTTAGTCCACTTCGGAGAAGGTCCCTAGCTTTAAAAACTTTTATCTCTTAACTTTACTTGTTAGCAGCTGTTCTATTTTTTTGCTGTCATTTGTTTGACAGCATCCAGTTATAGGTTCCGATGTCTGTTTAAAGAAACAGGGAGGTTGTTGGCTTTAAAATCCCCTTACTGCTTGTGTGTTCAACATTTTCCCAGGCTTTTCTGCATAGTTTGCCAAGCAAAGGGACTGACCTTTTGTAGCAAACACTTTTTCATTTCAAAATGCTCACTTTGATTTTTGTCCCATTTTATGCTCATTCCAAACTGTTTACAGCCCACTAAAAAATGACTGTGAATTATATGTTTGTGTAATAGATTCCTTTTGTGGTTGAAAAGGAATGTTTACTTTGTGCAATTAGTTATCTTTGGGTAGATTACAGTGACCTGGAAAAAACGAGGCCTAAAATGATTACAGTACCTTAAGTATTTCCTTTTGTTATCTCCTATGGCAGTAATGTAAAAAAAAATTTTTTTTTTCTCCCTGAGCCTCTGTTTGTGAACTCATCATTTCATATAGAGCAAATGATCCTCCACCAATCTTTTGCTCAAGTAGTTTGTTTTGCGTTTTAATGTGGGAAAGGATTTTAAATTTCATGTTCCCTCTCTCCAAGATGAAGCAGGATTAGAGCAATCTAATCTCTGATATGTTTTGGACAGAAAAGGGACCCCCCCTCCCCAAGATATATGTAGTTTAACAGACATATGGAATTTTCTAGTATGCATACTAGCTCTTGTAAATACGATTTATACTTCTGTACAGTCAATATAAGTATTGTTGATGAAGTGTATGATTAAGATTTATACTGAATTGAGAAGTTGGGGTTCAGGTAATCACTTAATCATAGCTGCTTTGTGGGTAACTTGGTCCTGTCAGTTTCTTTCAGCCCAACCTACCTCAGAGATTTTGGTTACTGAAATAAAATTATAGTTATAAATGCTGTAAATGGGTAAGATTAAACACGTTTTATCAACAACAGCAATAATGGCACACACAAAAATTTACATATTAACTTTCCCAAAATTGCTTCAATTGACTTTGAAATCAGTCCAGAGCAAAACTATATTCTATGAAAGACTGATTTTGTTGAACCTATATTTCATTTTCAAACATTGCATGATTATCATATGAATGAATAGATCGTAACTCTGTTCAAGTATTTCAATAAGATTTGCTTATATTAAGGATCATCTTCAAGAAATCTTTGGTTGTATTTCAATTTTTGCCCTTCTCTTTTTTCAGTCAAATTTAAAGTCTATGATGGTTAGAGCTGTGTTTCTTTTTTAATTATAAAATGTATAAATGTACAAAGTATAAATATAGTGTTTCATAAGAAATCATCTAATCAGAAACACTGAACAAACGTTCTAATAAAAAGATTGTTCCAAATTTAAAAGGAAATATCCATCAAAAATTTGTAAAATACATAAAACAAGCAAACAGATAAACTATAAGAACAATATTCACATGTCCTCTCAAGAGCAGTTCTTCCAAAGCTAGATTATTTATGGTAGAGGTCTCTATATAAATTCATGGAGTTTCCTATATAATGCCCTGCAATGGATGATGATTTTCATAAGCTAATCAAGGAGCAATGGCTGTAGTCAATATGGAGATATATCCCCTATTATTTTATAACTGATTGTTTTAATTTTTTTTAATGCTTTATGCTGTGAACGGCTGAGAGCCATTGGATATGAGATAGGTGGCAAATAAATTTTATAATAAACGAAACAAAACTAATTGTTTCCAATTTCATAGTTGTAGAAAGAAAGGAAAAAGGTAAAGATCGCATAATTTGAATATTTGAAATGATGTGACTTCGATCCAAACTCTGTAAATGAAGAGACTACAAAGAATAAGAGGCTCAAAAAAAGAACATGTTTTCTCTCTAGCACAATTTAAAAAAAAAGTCAGTTGTTAAATGATATTATTCAGTCTCTTTTGTAAATTTAGTGCTGTGCTGACACAAGAAATGCTTTCTTGCTCTGAATCCATGAACGGCTTTTCAGATTTTCTGTTCTGTCATCTCTCCCAACTGTCCAGGTCAGATTTTAAGGGCCGGTGGGTGGGTGACTGCTGCTGGGAGAGAAGTCACTTCCATGCCATTGTTTGGAAGGTGATTTAAGTGTAGTCCTTTGTGTCTGGGTGTATGTGCTTCATTACCCTCTCTTCTTCTTCTTCTTCTTCTTCTTCTTCTTCTTCTTCTTCTTCTTCTTCTTCTTCTTCTTCTTCTTCTTCTTCTTCTCCTCCTCTTCCTCCTCCTCCTCCTCCTCCTCCTCCTCCTCCTCCTCTGCATTGTTCTATTTACATTGCTAACATGATTTCAGGACCTATCATTACTGAAATTCTGTAAACTATTCTATATGTCCTTTTGGCAGAAGAGCAGAGTAGAACTGCATTAAATAGCTGCCATGTCACTAAGAGTTACTGAGCCTTGATTCACGACATATGAGCCACTCCAAACTTATTTTAGAACCTCATCATCTCCTTTGAGCTAATTTGTTTGTTATAAACATCTACATCTACCCAGAAATCCATAATATCTACAGATTTGTTTTATTTTTCTAAGTTTATTTACAAATTGCTTATCCCTGATGGTTGCCTTTTAGCAAACAGTTCCTAACATCTCCCCCACCCCACATACACACATGCTTCCCACTTTATATAAGTTTCCAGTTACCTTTGAGAGCCGTACCCTGAAAGTGTAGGGATCATATTGCTCTGCTAGATGATCTGAGCTCTTAGTTCTGCTAAATTTGTAGTATACATTCTTTCCCAGTTTGGGAAAATCTATTGTACTTGGAACCAAGCATGCAGTAAAAGCTAATACTTCCATGAAAAATGTGCAATTTGTACTGTTTAACATTTGACAAGATCCTTGAAGGTTTTTTTATGGTTTGTCTCCTTCCAAGATTTCAGCCCCTTGTTTTTATATGCACATAAAGGGAAAAGAAGCAAAACAAAATGATAGCAAATGCAAGCTATTTTAAAGGTGGGAGGGAACCATTCAGTTTTTCAATAGATAAAATAATTTTGTATTACAGAACTAAAATATTTGAGTTCAGGTCAGTAAAATGCATACCTTATCAACCATTGATTTTATTACTTTGTGGAATACAAACAAATATTAGCCAAACCACATTCCAAGCAATTTTACCTCAAAAGTTTATGCTATAAAAAGATGTTTTTAAGTTATGAGCAGAAATTAGCAGCAAATGAATGCACACGTCTTGGCAATAATTGCTCTACAAATTCTGCCTTCTGACTCATTTTATCCAACTACAGCCACCTTCTTCGGAGCAAAAGCTAGTTCATAATTTTGTACAAAATCCAAGTTACAATTGGCTCAGAAGGGTATTTTCTCTCTGGGGCCTCAGTGTCTGTAAAAAAAGCCACACTCTGGGTCTTTTTGTTTTTTAAGGAAAAAGGAGGGAAAAGGCATTAAGAGACATTAAGAGTACATTTTAGAAAATGTACAAATTAGAAGGGAAGCAGAAAAGGAAGAATGAAAACAATGTATTGTGGAGGTATGATCTGGAAAGTATGAAGAATGGAACCTAAACTGCATTTTTCCTATAAAGTAGAAAAAAATGGAATTACAAATAATGGTACAGTACCCCTTTAAACCAGTTGCCATCTTTCTTAAAGTTACCTGATACCTGCCTCATTGACTAATTCATTCCAGAGAAATGTATCCCATGCTAATAAAAGAAAGCATTTGAATGATAAGAGTTGCCAGAACAAATAAGTGGTTACTGACTGTTTACCACAGAAACATTTGCTGTGACAGGACTAAATTCATACCTGGGAGCGCTCCAGTGGTTTTCCTGGCACACCAGCCTGAGAGGCATTTATGCTTGCCCTCTTTTTTTGCTATAAAATCAGTCTTTTGGTAAACTTTTGGTTTTGAGTAAAGGCAATATTCAGAAATAAATCCCAATAATCAGTACATTCACCATACAAGACAGAATCTTCCCCACTTTATTAATTTATTTAATTTGGAAGGGGCCACTTTTTCTCAAACCCTAAGCTGAATTTCACAGCTTATTCTAGCACTCATGGAAATGAAGAAACTCAAGCAGTAGGTAATACCCTAATCAAGGAATTACCAACTGAGACCAATAAGCTAACAATAAACAACAGCCTAATCAAGGACCAACAAGGACACTATTGACAGGGCAAGCCATTAGTATATAAAAACAGAGCAAACCCACTCCTTTCTAGCACTGATGATGTTACCTAGTTGTGGAATGAAACGTCTTCAAGAAAACAAACAAGCTGGCATCAAGGATCCCACTCAACAATATGCTACGAATCCTTGATAAACTAGGAATAAAAGATTTCCTGATTAATTAGTGGTTTAACTTTTGCTAATTGTATTATATCTCTTTTTCGAGGAACTCAAAGAAACATATATTCCATTTCCTTCCTAACTCCAGGTCTTCTGACCCCTTTTTTTTAAAATCCATACAACAACCATATAAAAAGTCAGAACAAGAAATACTGACTGATCAGGAGAACCCAATAAAATCCATGGCTGAATTGAAGGCAGAATCTCCTAAATTCTAGATAGCAGCTCCTTACCTACTGGTGTATTGCTAACTAATAGGTGATGGAAAAAAGAGGTTTATCTTTTCTGTCACGGACAAATAAAAACTTACTGTATTTTTATAGACATTTAAAAATATTCCACAGTAAAAGAATAAAACTTTAAAACATTATCGGAAGAAGAAAACTTACTCAATCCATGATCTCTGATTATTCATAGTGATTCACCATAGTGATTCAATTACTGTAATGGGCTAAAACAGATGATACTTACACCGTGTATCAGTTTTTAGTTTACAGATTTTATTTACAAAAACTGCTCAGGAATCCTATCTGTAGAACAACCACTATATGCAGAATGTTATAAACTTAATCTCCCCCCCCCCAATTGTTCAATTTTTTTCTGAAACTCAACTGGAATAAATGAAATTTGGCATAGATCTCCTAATCCAGGTTACTTCCACAGCAGGCACTTTTGGTGTTCCCTGGGACTGGAACTCTAACAATCATGTGGGATTCTAAGAACTAGTTGTTTTGTTTTGGCAATAGGTGTCACATGTAGATCAAAACAGAACTGAATTTGTGATATAAAAATAGATTGTAACTGAGTTGGGCCATGAATTCCTCTCCTCCTCTTAGAGGGAAATATCTGTGGGTACCCAAGACAGCCCCCCTCCCATAGCTAACAGTCTTTTAGGGGGATTTGCAGCTAGGTTATGGAATAAAAACTAATCTGTCACAAGACTCAACTCCCTGCTCTATAGCTGCCTGTGTTAGAAAGAAAAATAGATGTGTTCAACTTCTTCAGTTGATATTAATGGTCATTCATGACCAACCACTTCAACGGGATTTAATTAAGCTTATTTAGGCTTCAGTCTTTCTTTCGCTTAGGAATCTTATTTAATTGAGTGGGGTTTAGTTTTGAATGGAATAATACATATTCACATATCAATAGTAACATGTCATTACTGTAGTAACTATATGTAAAGGTTCCCCTCACACATATGTACTAGTCATTCCAGACTCTTAGGTGCTCATTTCCATTTCAAAGCCAAAAAGCCAGTGCTGTCCGAAGACATCTCCATGGTCATGTGGCCAGCATGATTAATGCCAAAGGCACACAGAACACTGTAATCTTCCCACCAAAGGTGGTTCCTATTTTTCTATTTGCATTTTTATGTCCTTTCTAACTGCTAGGTTGGCAGATGCTGGGACAAGTAATGCGCGGCACGGCACTTTCTGATCAACAAGCTCAGCATCTTAGCCATTGAGCCACTGCATCCCTATACGTCACCACAATAACTATACCTCCACATATAAGCTGCGAAATCGTGACCATCCATAGACACCCAGCTCATATTGTCCTTCACCAATCTGCATGTACACATAATCTTGAGCTCTGCTCTGATGTTTTAAAATGCTAAAACTTAAATATTTGATTTCACTCTCAACAATATGCATAGAGACTTGCAGTAAAACTAGCAGAGCAATTACTGCCTGCCTATGAACTTGTGTAGTCTCACATACAAGTGATATACATTATTGTTCAAAAAATGTCTTTAAATGTTAGAGGACTTCTATCAGAAAGTTCTTATTTCTGTTCTTTAAAAAACTTTTCTTTCTCATTGTTTCCTGAGTGAAATAGATTCATAACTAAGCAGATGTGAAAAATGTCAAAAATATTGAATATATGTACATATTCTCTTTAAATATATAATCGTGGTTATTATTAGTTCCCCTTTAGAGATATTACTAGCAATGAGCTTGCTCCTCTCTCTGTTGGGATCTTTCAAGAAGCTGAGCATTGTTTGCATAGTATGGTAAGAAGCATATGGCATAACATTTTAATTAATCTGATCAGCAAGGAAGCAGTTTTTTTTAAAAAAAACATTTAAAAAACAGCCACTGAACTTTCTGGTGATATTGGAAAGTAAGGATCTAAGTTTCTGCACTGCTTCAGAGTTACCACACAACTTTTATATATTTAAGATAATAAGAAATTCGTAACCATATGCCTTAGTAAATGTTAGGGTTTTTTTCATAGCAGTCCTGATCTCATTGACTTCAGTGAAAAATGCCCTTGTTTTCAACTAATTTGTAATAGTAACAAATGTATTTTCTATAGGTGCTGCCCAGATAAGCTGCTAGAACAAAATTTTTCCCACCATAAATTATTTCATTGTTCTTTCATGTTAGTTATTGAATTTCTTATGCTTTGGAACATGATGTGAAAGCTGACATGTGCTTCCAAATTTTTGTTGCATATGTCTGTATTTCATAATTGGTATGATCTATTTTTCACTTGAGAACTAAATTGTCAAATCTCTAATACACCAGTGGGTAACTTCACAGTTATCTGTATCTAGAAATATATTTGCAATATTATCTCCCTATCTATTATTCTTTCTTTACACCCTTTTGTCCTAACAGAATTCAGATCACTCCAAAATTGCATTGTACAGTTGCCCTTGTCATTTTGCAATGCATGTATTTGTTTAAATGCTTTGCCTTGTGTCTTCAGAGAGCCTAGGAAAGTAAGGAACAGAAGTTAAAACAATCATTTTAAAAACATTTTGGCAACAGAAAATCAACTATAAAACACTAAAAAATGAGGTCAAAAATAATAATAGCCCAAGTATTTCAAACCAGTGTTTTTAAAAAGGACAGTGATAATTTTTTGGCCACTGACCTTTTTTTTTTCCAAATAGGGGATTATTTAGACCAGAATGCTGGAAATTAAAGTCTACAGCTCTTAAAGTTTCTAAAATTCAGAAACTAGTTTAAGACCATCCAATGAAAAAGAAGAAATTTTAAAGACATTCAAAAGGGAGCTGTTTCTGGTCCTTTAGGGCAACAGCAATAGCAGTTAGACTTATATACCGCTTCATAGGGCTTTCAGCCCTCTCTAAGCAGTTTACAGAGTCAGCATATTGCCCCCAACAACAATCCGGGTCCTCATTTTACCCTGGATTTTTTACAGGTGAATCTCTTAGTTGTTCTTTGCTTCAAATTTTCAAGCACCTACAGTAGAATGAAGGAATCTTCCATTTGTTTTGATCACTGCAATGATGGTAAATTAAATGAGGGCACAGAGAGATTTGCGTTAGAAGAGATAACACCAGAAGGGATGTGAAGGCATCTGTGTGAGCACATTTCTGAGAAAGCAAAGGAAAATAAAGGGGACTTGTGAGGAAGAAGTGATCCATAAAAGGAAAAGGAAAACCTTAATACATAAATGCACAGAGGACCAGTCAATGGAAAGGGCAAGAAGTAAGGGAATAGATCAACCATGTCAATGGTGGCTATGGTCCACCCATTGCCAATCTGCTTCATTGGGAACTGGCGTTTTTAATGATTGGCTTCAGAACAGCCAAGAGGAGAATGGAACACAAGCAGATTAGCTTGTGATATACCTTCAGGACAAAGTTATTTTTATTATTGGACCTTTTTGCATCAGTAGTGAAACAGCATTTAGAAAATACATATTTAGGGAATACTGGCTTCTTTAATGTAGTGGTGGGACAATGCAAAGATGCCATCAACCAAGAACAGAAAACTGTAGTTGTCCTGTTCTCAGCCAGTATGCACATCAATATACAATTATATTGTTAATAGTCATGATGATGGCCATTCAATTTATTGTGAGAGGCCACAATATCCCTTATTATAAGTTGCACTGTCAAAAGCAAGCATCAGGCAGTTCAAATGACTGCAGGTTTATTGCAAGCGAATGCTCCCTACAAGAATCTGAATAACTAACAGTCAAAGCAAATTGGCTGTATTAAAAGTCAATGGAATTCAAGGTAGGCTGGACTTAGATTTCTGGTGGACATGAAGGGACTTAGGGCTGATGATGCCCTTGACACCTCCCTAGGGCTCAGCCTAGTCCTCTTCTACATGTACCAAGCCAATTTGCTGATTGTGATGGTTGTATGATTCTGCTCACTGTCAGCAAGAAAAATGGACTGATTATCCAATGCATTTCACAGCCTCAATGTGCTTAAGTATAGTTCTTTAATATGTTTGGGTCTTAGGTAAATGTAAAGGTTTCCCCTGCACATATGTGCTAATTGTTCCTGACTCTAGGGGACGGTGCTCATCTCTGTTTCAAAGCCAAAGAGCCAGCACTGTCCGAAGACGTCTCTGTGGTCATGTGGCCAACATGACTAAATGCCGAAGGTGCACAGAATGCTGTTACCTTCCCACCAAAAGTGGTTCCTGTTTTTCTACTTGCACTTTTACATGCTTTCAAACTGCTAGGTTTGGCAGAAGCTGGGTCAAGTAATGGGAAGTCACTCTGTTATGCAGCGCTAGGGATTCGAACCACTGAACTGCCGACCTTTCTGATTGATAAGTACAGCATCTTAACCACTGAGCCACTGTGTCCCTATTTGGGTCTTACTTCTGCGTAAAACCAAGATGGAAGATGTTGAGGTTCATTTTCATTCATCTTCTTCTATTCCTCTTCTATTTTTTTTTAAGCGTATCTCCATAAGGGCAAAGTTGAATAAAAATCAGAAGTTTTAGAAAAAATGGTTGCCTTTTTTTTATATGCTACTGTCTGGAAGTGGCAGTTCTTTAGCCAGATGAACAAGAACATGTTACAGCTGGCTTACACTCTCTTCCAGTTGTGTAGCCAGTAGGGACTTGTCAAGCTACATTTGTTTTCAAACCTCTCTCAGCTAAATCACAGATCCAAATACAAAATGCAATACACAAGGGTATCATATGGACTTAAGGGACTCTCTGGTGGCTTGAAGGATCTATAAGGAGGTAAATGGATTACACAGAAGCATACACGAAGAATATTCCTTCATGACATATATAATCTAGCATTATTATTATTTTTAAAAATCTTCCTTAACTATTTCATGCCATTAATCTGTAACAGAAGAAATAAGAGGAGAGATTTTTCTAGGGCAATAAATAAAAATTGTGCTACCCTGCTGCTGAACTGTGTGTGGCTGCAGAGGAAGAAAATGCCCAACAGAATAAAATCAGATTTAATGTGTTCTGTTCTTTGACTGATATATTTAACTCCTCCCAGTTGGCATATAGCAAATCCCCAGCTGAGGGTTATATCTCACTGCTGTCTGGGATGTGCCCAGTTTCCATCTGTGTGTGGTCAGAAGTTTACTATTCTTATACTTTCTCTTCTTGGTTACTTAGTGATCTAACTATTTTTATCTATCAGCTTGGAACTTCTGCATTAGAGTTCTGTAATACACTCTGTTTAGTGGCTGTTTTCGAAATGCCTCTTATTGAGGTTGTGATGGTTAACCATTTTTCCTACCAATATTTTACAGTCATTCGTGACTGGATTTTGAAAAAGTTCTGCCAGATTTTTATACATTGTGCTCTATAACTTCAAAATGATATCTTTCTTTATTGCTGGAATTGTCGCTGTCAAAGCTTATTTCTACAATTGGTTCACTAATTGCTTTCCTTTTGGTAGTTTATTCACTTGTTGCCTTTATTGGGCTACAATGGCTTGCAAAGAGATAGAAAATATGGGTAACATTTCAAGTCAAGAAGTTAATTTTTTTTCTAATTGCCCTAAATAGCAATGGTGGTGACCAGGTTACCTGAAGAAAAATGCCTTTCTATATTTGCTATACTACTGCTGTGTATGTATGGAATATTATCATTTTGCTTATGAAAACAAGCAGGAAAGGGAAAAATGTCTTGGGCATATGAAGTAGATGTTTTTTGGATCAACCATACATGGTCTGAGCATATTGTCTTACATCAGAAGACTCCACTTCCTCTGTGCAATTGGTACGAAGTGATGTGAAAAGAAGAAAGCTCTATTGGCTGTGTCTTCTATGACCATAAGTTTCCTAGAGTCATATATAGATACAGAGGAGAAAAGAAGACAGGGAATCTCATGGTACAAGTCACATATTGACCATGGGCATTTTCCTATGCTTCAGGTCACAAGAACACCAAGAGTGGAAACTCCAGAAAACTAAGTGTATGCATTTCTTACAGGCTGCCTTCAGGCTTGGTGTACCGTAATTGATTTTTTTCCTTTCCTTTCCTTTCCTTTCCTTTCCTTTCCTTTCCTTTCCTTTCCTTTCCTTTTCTTTCCTTTTCCCTTCCTTACCCTTTCCTTCTCTTCTCTTCTTTTCTCTTGGTTTCATCTCTACTGCACCAGCCCTATCAATAAACAAATAACATCTCTACAGCTTATGACTAGATAAAGCACCTGTGCCTTGAACAAGGACAGTAACAGTAGACAGTAACATTCCTATTTTTTCTGTCTGTCTATCTGTCTGTGTCTGTCTGTCTATCTGTCTGTCTGTCTCCCTCTCCCTCCCTCCCTGTGTATGTGTGTGTGTGTGTGTGTGTGTGTGTGTGTGTATTTTTCTCTCTGTCTCTCTCTAATATTTATATAGCTGCCTACCGTGTAACCAACTTGGAAAATGTTCAATGTCACTGAGGTGTGGAAAGGGGAAAGGATCTTTGACAGCTTTGTATGGACCACATTAGACCCCTTGGTTTGCAAGGCAGGTAGCTTTCTCTGTGTAGTCCTATTTCTAGCTCAGTATGAACCTTCACCAGGAATGACAGAAAGGACAGTCAGTGACCTAGTGAGTTGATGGAATAATAATGGTGTCAAAAGAATTTAAAATACATTCCAGTTTTCTTGGGTGAAGGAATGGAAGAGTTGTTCTGATTGGCTGCTTTGACAGTAGCTGCACTTGCTATTGTCCCCCCCCCCCCCAGAAATATGTGCCTTTTTAATTATTTGCAAAGAAATTAATATTACACTGTTGTTTGAGCAATATGACTCATTTGATCAATCAATATAAAGTTGCAAAATTTGCAGTTAATTTTACTACATCCCAAACTAATATGTAATAATAGTATTAAGGTTTTTTATTTATTTATTCAAGTATATAAGGGTATTATTGGAGGCTATATATTAGTCCTAAAGCAGATTTGTCATCATCTCATGGAAACAATTTTAGCATGAAAGCAATATTTTTTATTATTATTACTTATATTACTATGCTCTACAAACTAATTTGGACAATGAGAGTAGATGCATACAAAATTAATTTAAAAAGTGATAAAATGTCAACCCCTATTAAATGGAACATTTGACATCTCTGGGTTTTTTTTTAGGTTAAGTATAGTGTTGTCAGAAAGCTTCTTTATTTCAGAAGTAAACAGTTAAGAGTGATGTTTAAATAATATTGCTCATTGTTTGTGATGGAAAAAGTTTTACATGTGTAGTTGCCAAAGTGTATGCTGCAGCATTCTGGGGCAACAGAAGAAATTCACAAGAGCACCACAGGATATTTTAAATTTTTGTAATGTCCATTTGCAATGCTGGGTTTTGTGACATCCATTTGCAATGTCACATCTGTGCTAAGATGGGCTTTCAAAGGTCTTTTGGTCTAGAAATACTGTGAAAAAAATTCAGAGGCACTAAGGGTTTCTGTGAACCAAAAAAGTTTGGTTTTAAGCATCTGTTTTAAGCATATGATTTTTCTCTCCCGTAGCAAAACTTGTCTTCAGCAGCATGCTGATTAGAATCATCTAATTTTTATGCCCTGCCTCCTAGCAGTTTCAAGCCAAACAGATGAAAAATAGCTGGAATTTCTGATACATAGATGACAAGATTTACAAACAGCGGACCCTTTAAAAAAAAAAAAACAAGAACAGCTCGTTTGAAAGCATTTTCCCTCTCCACAATTCATTTCAAAACAAAATTTTCTTATTCCTTTGTTTTTTTTAAAAAAAGACAAGGAGGATGAGGAGGGCGTGAAGAAGAAGAATTTTGTTGAAAGGGTAGAATTCCTTTGTTTCTTATCCCATGATGAGTGAAAAAAATGTTTAGAAAATATCATTTTACACTGAGATCCATACTGAAATGTGAGGATGTGATTCAAGCCAAGCCAAAAACTGCAGCTCAGAATTAGAAGGGATAGACATGGCTTGGGAATCCATTTTCCCACATTCCTCGGCCTCAGTCATCCCAGCTAATGTTTAAAAGAAAATGGAGTTTGGAAACAATGAAGTCATTTTGTTTAGCTGAAAAAAAGAAAAACCTTGAAAACCACCCTCAAGTGTTTTCTGTCCTTTCCCGCCCCCCTTTCTTTTCTTTTTCTTTTTAAATAATGAGATATATTTACTAGAACCACTTCTAAATTATTGTGGGGGGGACTACTAATGACACAAGACACATACAGAGCATATGCCATGTCAGTTGGCATAACCAGCTCTTCATGGACACCTTCTGACATTGCTGTTATCAACAGTGCTTTTTATTGAAATGAAAACTTCGCTCTTGACAAAAGCAGGACAATGTAGAAAAGCAAATTTAAGGCTCCAGCAAAGCTGATTTGCAAATCTTAGTATAAGTGCACAGGTAAATGCGTAGTTGGTGCTTGTTCAATTCCACCGTTTCTATGATTGCCATTTTTCTTGGCTCATATACAGTGAATAAAACATCATATCATTATGCACTGGGAAGGAGACTGAAGAAAGAAAAATTACCCGTAATGAAGATTGACTAAAAGTGTACTTTCTGGTGTGGAAGAGAAAAATTGTTATTGGTTGAAAATGCTTAATGAAGTTTTAGGAGACCAGAAGATGCAGCATAGGCAGATCAGTTGCATAGAAAGACACTGCATTATTTTTGCTCCTGTTTCATAGGTTAGGTCAACTTTGTATGGCCAGATTTATTTTGAAAATGTTGCCATGTAGCTACCAAATAACTATTTTCCTCTGAATCTTAATGCTGAAGAAGGTTCAGGGATCACAATTCAACTTCTACCCACCTGTGTACTTTTAAAGTTGGAAGGATAGACAGCTGCTTAATAATATACACTGTGTATTAAATGTGATGAGCTAAAATGTAAAAGCTTATACAAGTGTCCTAGAAGATATGTTTAAGTGGAAGAATTAACTAAACATAGAAATAAATTGAAAATGAATGTCATGGTTTGCAAATCATAAATTATATAAAATAAGAGTGTGTATGTATGTGTGTGTGTGTATATATATATATATATATATATATATATATATATATATATATATATATATATATATATATATATATATATATATATATATATATATATATATATATATATATATATATATATATATATATATATATATATATATATATGGCATTGGAAAGAAAAATAATATTTAATCGTTATCCTAGATATAAAGTGGAAAGCTTCTAAGATTTATGGTGGGAATAAGTTGCAACAGCTGCATTTTTCCTTGACTGAAACCTTGAATACAATTTGGATTATGGTCCCTGGGTTGGGAATGGGGGTTGTTCATATTATCTAAAGCTCCTTCAAATAAAAAAGGAGGGTAAACAGCGATGTGCTCTAAGGAAAGGCTAAAAATATGTCTTAGTGATAAACACCTTTTTGAAACATCAAATAGTCAGCATATATTAAACTAGAAATTGGATTTTATGGTAGTGAGTGGGTGTCATGATAGAATAGTGTTTACCACCAACATTAATGCCATCTGTAAATTTACAAATGTTGAATCTACGCTTGTTTTATCTTTTATTCCCTTAACTATTTTAAGCTCTATCATGAAGAAACCCTGACCGTTGGATAGTTTTCATTCTAGATAAAAGTCTGCTTTGAAGTTGAAGTATTTTCTCTGAAAATTGTTCAGAAGTTTAATGTCTAAGATCAGCCATTTTTAAAAATATGTACTCTCCCCCTTTCTCCTTCAAACATATGCAAACAATAGGCCCAAAACGTTTTCCAAAATAAGTAATTTCTAATCCAGCCAGGATTATGCAGCCATAAAAAGGATATCCAAATTCACTGATTTATATTGGATAGTTTGGTTTTCACTGTTGACATATTTAAACCAGAAAATACATGGTGTATATTCATTCTAGCAGATGCATTGTTTCAACTTTTATCTTCAAGCTGCCATATTGAATAATATCCCAAAGATTTCCTAACTGGAACTATTTTACAAAATATTTAAAGAACATTCTTAAAAATATAATATCTTCTACAGGTAGTCTTAATGTATGATCAAAATTGTTAAGTGAATTATGCTCCCCTTTATGACCTGTCTTGCCACAGTTTTTAACTGAATCATGGCAGTTGTTACATTTTTGTTAACCAAATCTGGTTTCCCCATTGAGTTTACTTGTCAGGGCACAATAGGGGATCACATGACCCCAGGACACTGCAACCATCATAAATGTGAGTCAATTACCAACTCTCTAAATTTTGGTCACATGACCATGGGGATACTGCAATGGTTGTAGTGTGAAAAATGGTCATGTCACTTTTTTAGTGATGTTGTAACTTTGAGCAGTCACTAAATGAACTGTTGTAATCCAAGGACTACCTGTGTATATTGCTAAAGTCATACTTAGTAACATTGCAAAAGGTTTATACAAAAATGTTAATATAACCTGGCTGGACAAATATATTTGAAATCTGTCAGATACCTTCACCTATATTTAGAATAGTTCAAGAAAGATTATCAAACTCTGATTCACTCAACTGAGGCAGAAACAGGATTTTAATCATTACATATTTGATGATGACATTCACTGATATTTCTCTCCAAACCATTTTTTTTTGTATCTTAACTACATCCAATGACCTAAACAATGATTTATAAGGTTCTTTTAAAAACTAGATTAGAAAAGCAGATGATAACTGCCTAAATCTAAATTTATTTTTTATCTATTTAAATAATAAATTGGTTCAGAAGAAATTACGTTAAAATTAATCATTGTTAATATCACCATGAATATCCCTTAATGATAGTTACATTGTGAATAAGGATTTGTAATAGGAAAAGGCTGAAAAAAGTATCAATGTGCTATTTATGTTCTGTTAATGCAAGTGAAAGATCAGATTTTATATTTCTGGTTAGTGTCCACAGAGGGCTATCCAAATTAGTATATATTGATAATGGTATCATATCATATAGTACACAGTGATCCAAAGGTACTGAGTTTATATGAAGAGGCCAAATTCCACGTGTAATTGTTTGACATTTGATGTTTCTTTTTTCTTTGCTTCAAGAAAATACAGTCACTATATAGTCCTTCAGGTGTTGTCCTAGGGAGAACAGCTAGTGTTAAAGTGTAATTGGAACTGTAACACATAATCCAGGACATCCAAAAGGCCAGAGGGAGAAAAGCATTACAGAATATCGGGTGAATTATTATCAAGGAGTTCACAGAAGTATATATTTCTCTTTATTTGTCACAGCAGTTATAGTTTCTTGACAGACAGCATAATACTCACCGAACCAATATAAAGTATGTCTTCATTTTCCAGGTCTGGATGTTGATGGAATATACAGAGTCAGCGGCAATCTGGCAACGATACAGAAGTTACGATTTGTTGTCAATCAAGGTAAGTGATTCCTTTACCCCACGATGTTTTGTTTAGTACTTATCAGTCTGAAATGACAATACAATGGATTTTAGAAGCTCTGGTGCATTAATGGTACAGAATGATGAGTGGCATTTTAAAAAGAGAGAGGAGAAGAAGTGAACAGATACAGTCCATATCTAAGAATAGTTTGGAAGAGAGATGCAATAATCAAATTTTATAGAAAAAGAAAAATTAAAAAAAGGCAAACAGAAATCTGGACTTTTCGGAGATAAAATACTGATAAAGATAAAGAGGCATAATGGTGCAGTGGTTAGAATGTAGTATTGCAGGAGTTATTGCCCATTGCCAGGAGTTCAATCCTCACTGATTCAAGGTTGATTCAGCCTTCCATCCTTCCGAGGTCTGTAAAATGAGGACCCAGATCGTTGGAGGCAATAGGCTGACTCTGTAAACCTCTTAGAGAGGGCTATAAAGCATTGTGAAGTGCTATATAAGTCTGAGTGCTATTGCTATATTGCAGACTCAACTGCAAAGTGTAAAGAGGTCTGGACATGAAAGGATTGTCAGAATTGGGAGATGAACAAGGGTACTTAGAAATAGTGTGATAGGAAAAAATTACAAAAAAAATAGTCAAGATAAATTTAAGCTGTAGTGTGACTTCACTAAAAATAAATCTGCTATTTTTGCACATATGTACAAATTCAGCAATACTAAAAAAAAACAGATGTACTTGATCTTCCACGCATGTACAAACCAATTGTAGATCATAAGAAAACAGATTTTTAAGGATTTAATTAATGGTCTTGTAGACTCATACAGATCCCAACTAGCCATTATGTAAAATGTTCTGCTAGATATGAAATGATCATTAGACCTGAAAGAAAAGCATCTTTGACAAAAAATACAGTAGCACACTGATTTAATGAAAGAATTTTTTATTGAAGTCCAGATGTTTAAAGAGAGTGATTGGTAAATGTTATTGGGTAACCTTCCTAATTAAAAGGCAAAGGACTTTAGCATTGGAATATACTAATGCCACTGGTGTTATCATTTGTATGGGATAAAATGGAAGCATTAGAATACAATTAAGAGATGGAAGGTTTAAATAATTCTAAGTATTTTTTGTTATTAAATCCTTAGATATAGTTCAACTTAAAGGCAAAAGACCAATTAAATAGTAGGAGAAGGAGCAACATGTATACAAGTATAAAATTATATTTATTACACTCTCACAGAATCTCTGCTATGTCATTTCATTTCATTTAGATCCTTCACCTTAAATAAATAAATTTCTCCAATATGCTACACTTCGGGTATCTGAGATTAGACTTCCCATCATACCTAATCATTGTAGTTATTGAGAGCACTGAACCAGTGTAGGTTGACATAAAACATATTTCCCGAAATAAGTATTTCTTTCATTGCTTTATATTCAGAATAAAATAATACTTGTCATTCTAATTCATTCAGTGGAGACAAGGACCAGAATATTCCAAGATGCCTAAGACAAAAATCAGTTGTATCTTGTCTATGGAGATTCTCAGTCATCCAGGTCATGGTTGTCCCATAGGTGCTTTTTCAAGAAGCAACTGGACTCTCTGATTTTTCTTTGAAGCTTCTTCAGCTCTGACTGGATGGTGGGAAATGGAAGTATCTATACTCCTTGCAGACAGCTGGTCATTTGCATTCTTTTAGCAAGTTGGTAAGGTCACCTGGAGGTTTATCTATATCACCAGGGTCACCTGAGTAGTGCAAATGGGTGTGGAACCTTCTTGAAAGTGTTGAAAGGACTGTGTTGTAGACTGAAGATAGATAATGTCATATCTCTCCCCCTCTGTTGAGAGAGTGCTATTCAAATTTGATATAGATGGCCTCTTTGACCCCTCTTTTAAATCAGTGGTCCTCTCTGTCCAAAATGTGGACTTTGCTGACTTCAAAAGAATGGTCTTTGTCTTTTAAAAGAATATGGACTGCTGAATCTAGTCCTGATGGGTTTGTTTTCCTATGTTGTGCCATGCATTTATGAAATGGTTGTTTTGTTTTCCCAATGTACAGATCTGTACATGACTCAATGCATTGTACTGTACATACCATGTTGCTCAGTTTGTGCCTGTGTGTTTTATCCTTGGGGTGGACAAGCTTCTGCCTTAGTTTATTCTTGGGTTTGAAGTGTGCAGGTATGTTGTGTTGGCTGAAGATCCTCCTGATCTTTTCTAATATTTCTGCAACGTATGGAATGGCAAAATTGTTTTGTTTATTGTTCTCTTCATTGTCTGTTATGGAGGAGCTCCTGTAAGAAACTATATATTTATTATTCCTTCCTACAATGTACATACCTATACATACCTATACATACCTGTTGTGGCCCAGCAGGAGCTGTTGGAGCTGCCACCAGACTCCGACAGCGAGGGGCCCTATGAGTCAGCTCTGGAGGATGTGGAGGACCCTGGACAGGGTTCTGACTCCAAGCAGGGTGCAGAGAGGCTAGTTGGCCACCAGGAGGTACGTGAGCCTTGGACCAGTGGGGAGGAGAGAAGGGAGAGTGAGCCGGTTGCCAGTAGTGAGTTGTTCCTGGATGCACGCCATCGAAGAGCTAGTAGGCGTCAGGAACAATTACGCAATTACAGGAGGTAATTGCACTCAGCTGATGGTCATTAGGCTCCTCTCCAGACTATAAAAAGGCTACTTGTGCACACGCCCCTCTTTGCAGAAGTCAACGCAGTGATTAAAAGTTGGAGAACTTTTGTACCTAGCTTGGCAGACTGGATTGCTGCCAGGGTTTGTCTGAATTGCTGCCAAGGTTTGTCTGAGTTGCTGCCAAGGTCCTTATCTGTTTGTTCTGCTTGGCTTTCAGCCACCGAGGTTTTGGTGTCTTACTATTAAAGTACATTCCAGTTAAGATTGTCTCAGCATTCGTTACTGGATGGAGGAGGGGGTCAGAACACATACCTATACCTATTCCTACACCTATACCTATACCTATACATATAATACACATTCTTTAAAATATGTTTCAAGTATATATGGAAAAGTCAATGAAATCACTTCTATTTATTTGATCTTTTCTTATGATTATTGCTATGACTGTTTCATATTTGTGGCTATACAGTGGCTATAAGAGAGTCAATACATTAGTTTTATGTATATATAGAAAGTCACTGATGCTATTCTTTAAAAAAAATCTCAGTGGCACCATCATGTTTTATATATTTTCTCTATTCAAAATAAAAATATCTTGATTACAAGATATCAATATTACAATATATTTTAATACATTTTAATACTGTGTGCAGTTATTTATTCATGGCATCTAAAGTGATCCAGATATATACGACGCCTAAAAAGAATCTTAGTGACAATATTTTAAGTGTAATAAATGTTTTAAAGCAAAATGTCAGTAAAAGTGACTTTGAATATGAATATCCATATGAGTTGAGATGCCAGTATGTGTGTGTATGTATGTGTGTGTGTACACACACACATACACACACACACTGAGGAAAGCAAGCATAACATGCATAGACTATTGAAAAATAGAAATATTTTGGAAAATATTCAAACAATGGTAGCAGATGAGAAGAAAAGTGAAATGGGAAAAATTAGAGGAACTGGAATTGAAATAATTATTCATTTATGCTGTTTCATCAGCAATGATATTTAGCCTATATACAAACTGTGTGATTGACCATTGGGGAAAAATAGGATTCATATCAGCTCATGCCTATGCTGTTGAATATTATATTGAAAAATCAAGAACAATTGGGAAGGAAGGCTAAGAGGTGCAATTTCACCAAGTGAATGAGCTTGTTTTTAAAAATTGAGGACAACAAATGTATTCTACAGCTTGTATTGGATTGGGAATATACTGATTGCTACCATTTATTTGGTAAGCTAGTTATTAGATTTTTTAATACCCAACCCTCCTACCCCAAAACTGCCTTCAAGGAGCCAATAAAAAAGAATAAAACACAAAACAATTTAATTAAAATGCAATTAAAATATAATTCAATAATTACAAACTAAAAACTTAAAATAACTATTTTATAATGTTAAAACATGGTTTAAAACTTTTACAATGCTAAATTAAAAATATATCACTTGGCATTCTTTGTTGAGGGCATAAATTTCAGGCTAATCAGAACTCCAAAACAAATCAGTTTTGGTTCTTCATTTATCATATTTAGAGACTGCCTGTGTCCCTCATAGAGTGACTCTGGGGGTGTACACGTAGATATAAAAATATAAAAGCTATACATAAATGTTGTGGCACAGCAGGATCTGGTTGAGCTGCTGATGGACTCGGATAGCGAGGAACCATATGAGTCTGCCCTGGATGATGTGGAGGACCCTGGGCAGGCTTCAGACTCAGAGAAGCTAGTTGGCCACCAGGAGGTGCCTGATGCATGGAGTAGTGGGGAGGATCAAAGGCAGTTTGTCCCTGATGCTAGATTGAGAATGGCGGAGAAACGGAATCAGCAACTCTGTAGGCAGACTCACAGAATATGATTAAGAACAGCTGGTTGTTGATTGGCCCCTCCCAAGAGTGATTATAGGTGAGGCATTGGGAGGGGACATTTGCAGGAAACAACCGTTCGAATTAGTCGTTAAGAAAATCTATCTGTGTATTCTAGCCGTGTCTGTTCATTTGAACTATCTGAGTTGCTGCAGAGTTACTCTATTGAACGTGAGTTGCCTGGGTCCTCAGCCAAAGGATTCATTATCTCAGTAATTGAACAGTGGCAAACAGCCAAGCCTGTGTTCTGGTTTATTCACAGGCCGGGGGGGTTGGGGGGGGGGGAAGAACACATAAATATATAATAAAAAAGTTAAAAACAAGAGTAAAATAATTAAAATGCAGGATTCAAATGCAGGGGAGGGGCTTGGAAATGATTTAGGAGTGAACATTCTCCCATATAAATAGTAAGCGGGCATTTGTTTAAATCGTTCTCACTCTTGTAGGTCTTCTTATCTGGGCAGGCCCATAATAACAGCCAGACAATCAAGGCTTAAATAACTTAGGACATTAAAATGTGAAATGAATATTTTACTATAATTCTGGAAAATAACAATAAGCTAGGTATTAAGAGAAATGTGATTAGGTCTCAATCAGACGTGGGTTCCTACCAGTTCGCACCTATTCGGTAGAACCGGTTCATCAAATCTACTGAATCGGTTAGAAGAGGTTCCACCAGTGGACCCGGAAAGCAGGCCACACCTACAGAAGAGGTTCCAAAAAATTTTGAAACCCACCACTGGTCCTTGGGTATGATTATTCTACACTATCATGCTCATATTTATAAAACTCAGTGCCTCTGTGAAAGGTAAGGATGACTACTGCGTTTGTGGTGCAATCAGAACATTGCGTGTGTTGAAGTTGTTTTAATGCAAACCAAAGATGCCTTTTAAAAAACAAGTTTACATCATATTCTTATGCATGCCAGTGCTGTGTGTGAGGTAATTTAAGGTGGTTCTGACAAGTGTCGTCGGCATCTTCATATCCGGTCACATGGGTTGGCAAGCCACTCCCACAAAGGAGGCCACACCCACAGAGTAGGTTCGAACAATTTTTGAAACCCACCAATGGTCTCAATGTAATATTCTGGTTAGCTACATGCTGTCCCAAATCCTCAGGAATTTGTATAGTGTATTCTCATAGATTAGTTGTGTTGCAACCAAGATAGGACCAGTTTTGCCATTGACGCAGAAAGTGTTACTATTTGCCTAACTGCACAGGTGCTGTGTTGTTCACCCCCTCTGATTTCAGTGTAAGGTCTCCTTGACTTGCCTGCCAATCTAAGGATATAATTTGGGCCAGTCATTCTCTCTCAGACCAACCAACCTCACAAGGTGTTGTGGGGAAAACAGGAGGAGGAAGGTGCGCTAGATATGTTTGCTACCTTGAAATTTTTGTAAAAATAATTAAGGCAGGATACAAATATAAATAAATAAGTAAAGAAATAAACAAGTAAGTAGGTAAATAAGTAAGTGAACCACAAGGAGCTGTAATAGGCTAACTTTTATAGCCACCAAATCAGCATTAACTACCCCACTGAATTCTCAGATTGTGCTAGTGCCAGATCTTCCTAAAATGGTTTATCCCATAAGGTCATGAAATTTGCCATTTTCATCTAAAATATTTTCTAGATAGCTGTCCATTTTTTTTTTGCAACCAAGTAGTAAGAATATTTATTTATTTTATTTCCTCAAGATTAGTTAGATAACAGATATGTATAAACATTATTATATATACATGAAATGAATACAAGGGAATATTAGGATAGGTACGCTGGTGCGCTTATGCACGCCCCTTAAAGACCTCTTAGGAATGGGGTGAGGTAGGTTCCTGTTCTTCTTAGAATTGGATTTATTCTCGATAGGGAGCTAAACTTCAAGCCAGTCTGTTCTACATGGACACAGTGGCTAAAAGAGACAATAAGTCTGAGGCCCCGATGGTGTAGGTGAGTCAATTTCTTTGATATGTTAACTAGGAGTTTATTAGGGTCATTAGTTTCTCAGCTTCTATGTATATTATTTATAGTTTTGCTTACTGCTTTTACACAGTCTTTAATTGATAGTCACCCCAAGTCACATATTGAGATGGTGGCCATCTTCTATATAAATACAAATGTAAATGGTCATTTGTTCAAAATCTTAAATCTCCGGAAGTTCTTCACCGATTGCTTTGAAATTTTGACACAACGTTGCATTCGATAATGCACATGTTTTTATATACCTATATTATATAGATGTCACACCTGTGACAGGTAAAAACATGCTTTTTTGAAAACCAGATCCATCTGTTGGACGTAAAGGCAACGACTCCATTTCAATGTTTCTGATAGCATTGTTATATTGAATTTTCATAGATTTTGAATTATTTTCATTTTGATTTAATTATTTCATATGACATTGCATTGGAATTGAGCTGTGTCATTTATTTCACGACTCCATTTCAATGTTTCCAATAGCATTGTTATATTGAATTTTCATAGATTTCGATTTATTTTCATTTTGATTTAATTATTTCATATGACATTGCATTGGAATTGAGCTGTGTCATTTATTTCACGACTCCATTTCAATGTTTCCAATAGCATTGTTATATTGAATTTTCATAGATTTCGATTTATTTTCATTTTGATTTAATTATTTCCTATGACATTACATTGGAATTGAGCTGTGTCATTTACCATAGTGTTCATTTCGTGAGTATAGTATATTCGGAACAATTCGGTCCCTCTCCAGCTTGGTCCCAACGGTCCCTTTATATATGTGGCTGGGCTGCGGCCACACCCTTTCCCCTTTCCGCCCCTCCTCTGATGAGCTTTGGCCATTTCCGCCAAGGGGAGCCAAAGCCCTTTGGCCTCCCTCTCCACTCTTTCCCCTCCCCTCCCATCGGGCATTTGCTGTTTGCAGCGGGGTGGCACCTGTGCCATCCCTCGGCTGCCTCCCCCTATCCTTAAGCCAGCCTCCCCCCGCCCAGCCCAGTGGAGCTCCAGAGGAGGTGGAGTGTCTCCTCAGCCCAGCTGGCCGTGTGTGCTCTCCACATACCCCCTCACAGCGAGCCAGCTACGGCCTCGCCAAGGCATCTCCGATGGAGCGGCGGTGTCGGTGTCAGCTTGAGGCGCAGCAGGGCTGAGGCAACCGCTGGGTGCCCAGTGAGGCAGCGCGTGCAGTGGTGGCAGCATCTCTGGATGGGGTCGTGGCCGGTGGGGGCTGCCTCGCATCCGCGTCGCCAGGGGCGGCTCCTTTCTCCTCTTCCTCCTCCTGCTCCTCAGGGAATGCTGGCCACCTCCTCTCACCGCCACCACTGAGGGAAGCTGGGTCGGGGGCATCAGCCGCCTCCTTCTCCTCTCCTCCTCAGTCTGGCTGGGCTGGCGCCTGAGGGAGGCGTCGTCATCATTGGTGGCGGCGTCGGACCTTCCTCCTGCCAGCCCCAATGCAGCAGCAGCAGCAGCAGCAGCCTGACTCAGCAGCGGAGACACTGGAGAGGAAGAAGATGGCGCAGCCCACGACGCTGCCTTGGTGGGCTGGCAGCAGCAGCAGCAGCAGCAGCAGCGCTGGCTTGGAGGACTTCCTGCCTGGCCTGCTGGCCCAGCCGCCATTGCCTCCCCCAGCCTCTGCTGCCGCCTCCATCTTGGTCTCCTCCTGCCCTCCTGGGGTGCCTCCGCTGCAGAGCCTGGCACTACTCTCACAGGGAGGAGGATGCTTCGGGGGTCCGGCGGGTGCCCAGTTGAAGAAGAAGAGCAGCTTCCAGATCACCAGTGTGACCCCGGCACAGATCTAAGCCAGCCTCAACTCCAACAACAGCATTGCCGAAGACACAGAGAGCTACGACGACCTGGACTAGTCACACACCGATGACTTCTCCTCCTCCAAGATCCTGGATGTCTCGCTCTCTCAGGCCACCGACTTGGGGGAGCTCGAGCTCAGCTCCTCCAAGGAGACGCTCAACAACTTCCATCAAGCCAACATCCCCAGCGCAATCTCCCCCAACCAGCCTCACCTGGCCCAGCAGCCCCGAGGCCTGACCAGTGGCAGCCCCCACCCGCCGCCCCACTATGCCCTCAGGGGACACCTCCAGCCTCCCTCCCATGCTGGGGTCCCCCATTTATGTCCGGAGGGGCCCCATCCAGCCCGTCATTCCGGAGTCTGCCCATCATGGGGAGCTTGGAGAGCGCCAGGCTTGCAGGGGCCACCATGGCTCACTTCCATGTGGGGGCTGCCTCTGCTGGGGAGCTGTGGCTGGTGCAGTGAGTGGCAGGGCCCGCCACATGGGCAAGACCCTCACAAACCTTGCTGCTCACCCTGCCTGGAGGGAACCACCCTGGGAATGTTTCTTTCTTTGCATGCTGTTGGTAAATGTGCCCAGTCCAATGTCTTTCCAGCAATTGAGAATTGTTTATCACATGGACAATTATATGTTGCATGTTCTAGAGTTAGCAAACCAACAATCTCTATATCTGTACAGACAATGGAACAACAAAAAATATTGTATACCCACAGGCATTGTGAAATTAAACATATTAGAAACTTGTGCTTTCTCTTTTCTTTTCCATTTAACTAGACTGGGCCACAGCAATGCGTGGCCGGGTACAGCTAGTATTAAATAAATAAATACATTATCCTGGCAGTGTACCTAATGCAATATTAAAGAAGGAGGCATGTCTGTCTAAAGTAGAAGAAAGTACATGGATTTGTGCCCGACTGCTCAAAGTTTGTTTGTGAGTTTTCTTCCCAGAAGGTCTAGATTCTTTGCATGGTGGACAATGAGAAATCAAGATATTTTTAACTGGATATTCTTGCAAAAAAAAAAAAACCAACACAACACTAGAGAAAGAACATTCTGATGATAGGCTATGAATCCTTTTTCTGTATTTCGGCAATATTCTAGGGATTGGATCAATCTGTCCTAAGTAGTCAAGATGCTTAAACTAAATAATTACTCCTAAATTCCCAAGAGCACTCACATTAGCACATTTCCATATCCTCTCTACAGCTCTTCTTCAAGAAAAATAAATTAAAAAAATAAACAAATCCCTTACGAACTAAGGGGTTTGTGAGCTTGTGAGAAGAATCCATTGAATCTGTAACTCTTTTCTTGTCATACTGTAAGGATGCAACGACCCACTTTATAACTCCCTAGTTGGCAAACTATCCAGAAAATTCTGGTGTATTTTATATACAGTTATGTTTGTCACACTTGTAAGATTTTCTTTCTTTCAATTTTGCTATATTCTGTTATCCTGTCTATAAAACTCAACATGCCCCAATCACTTTAATGACCTGATTATAATTTTATGTTGCATTCATTTAGATTTGAAATAGGAACTGTTTGAATATTTTAATGATTTTTGTTATCCCACAGATAACAAAATGTGGGTCACCATCACCACTTGGAAATTCAAGGACAAGGCAGATTCCAAAAGGATTCCCAGATTGCCAACCTAGTTTGCTTGTTTTCATTTACCCTATATCTGAAACCTTTCTCTCCAAACCTTTTCTGGGATAGTGCTTACAAATGAAGGTAGAGATACGTAGAAAGATTTCTGTACTATATAGGTTTCCAGTAGAATCTGATTTCTAATAAATAAATGAGTATTTTACAGTGATGGGATTTGAATTTTTTACTACCGGTTCTGTGGGTGTGGCTTGGTGGCGTGGCTTTGTAGATGTGGCATTGTGGGCGTGGCAGGGGAAGGATACTGCAAAATTCCCATTCCCTCCTCACTCCATTAACCTGCTTTCCACCTCCGTTCTCCTGTTCAGGGCAGCAAAAGAAGATCGGCTGGGAGGCACTGGGGAGGGGCCCGCCTATTTGCCAGTTCTCTGGACTACTCAAAATTTCTGCTACCAGTTCTCCAGAACCTGTCAGAACTGGCTGAATACTACCTCTACTTTATAAGTCCATTAGATAAATGATTAATTGATACCGGTAATAGGTATAATCTATGAAAACATAAGTAATTGCCTTTTGTGTTAAATTTTCCAAGATGGGGCATGGTATCTTGAGGTGTGAGGGAGTGAATAGGCAGGAGGCGCCCAAGAAATAGGAAGTATTTGAAATCTGAGTTCATATGTGTCATGTTTTCACAAATCTTAGAACTACTTAAAAACAGTGTTTATTATTAAGTGTTGGTTAACATGTAAAATTAATGAAATATTAATTACCTGTATATCAAATTTTTTACTACAAAATATTTAGCATGACTAAAGAAACCTGACCTTTGAATGTCCTCCCTTGCCTTAAAACTGTAATATATATATATATATATATATATATATATATATATATATATATATATATATATGTGTGTGTGTGTGTGTGTGTGTGTGTGTGTGTGTGTGTGTGTGTGTAGGGAGACTAGTATAGATCTATTTCAAGCTATTTAGCTCTCATCAGCTAGCCATACCCTTACTGGGATTTGAACCTGGGCTATATTACATATTAGGCAGACATCTTAGCCATTAGGCCACAGGTTCTTATCCGTTATCAGCCAAGCCAGGGTGAAAGGTATCTATTAGATTTTACAACCCCCGGTATGCCCAAATATGGGAGGAAGATCACTACTTCCATTCTCTGTCCTTCGGCTTGTCACAAGAGACCATCCAGCAATATTTTTTACTGTTGCCTTTTTGTTACATTTGTTGTATTTGTGCTGATAAATAAATAAAGGGAGACTAGTATAGATCTATTTCAAGCTATTTAGCTCTCATCAGCTAGCCATACCCTTACTGGGATTTGAACCTGGGCTATATTACATATTAGGCAGACATCTTAGCCATTAGGCTAAATACAACAAATGTAACAAAAAGGCAACAGTAAAAAATGTTGGGTTTCTGCCTGGATGGTCTCTTGTGATGAACCGAAGGACAGAGAATGGAAGTAGTGATATATATGCTGTTTATAGATCAATTGTCACATTTGCAGTATTTATATACATTCATTACGAAAAAACTTTGGGTTGTTGTTGTTTTTTTTTTTAGAAAAAAGACAGTGTTTATTATCTACAAAGAACATGATGCCTTCTTTAAAAACAAAAAGATTATTATTAGAACTGGGAGATTTTAAAAGAGAATGGCAGATCTTTATAAAGCAATAGGCCACCTGGTATTAATAATAGCCGATTTTATTTTCCACAGTAATTAGTGATAAAATAAAATTATTCCAGGAGGGTCCAGCATCTAATATAACATTCAGATACAAACTGTAGCCATAACAAAATAAAGCAATATGAGAATTACAAATACTTTGGTGAACTGAGAATATTTATTAACAAAACGATTTAATAGTAAAGAAATAACTGCTTGATAAATTGTTACAAAGTAAAAATTACAATAAAACTGTCTTGATCCATGCTTTGCAGGAGTACCATTACTGTCTGTGCAGTTGTTTAATAAGGATTTAATTGGAAAGATAAGTGAATGCACATTTAAAAGTATTGTTAATTTGCTTTATAATCACCCAATCCTTCACAGTATTGACAGCCTCAGACACAAACCCTTCTCTCTTTTATAAGTACTATTTCCATGTGTACATAATAAATTCTGAATCTGTAATTGAATTTTTTTATCTGTAATGGAAATGCTGACATACCTTGAGCTTTGGATATATCCTTTTCTAAAGGTAGCATGCAAATATTGTGCCCAGTTAGAGACACCTAAAGGGAATTGTTTGCCTATAAATTGAAGCATGCATCCACAGTTATTCATGATACAACCATGCACCTGTCCACCCCAGCTTTGGATTTTATATATGAAAATATTTTGGTATAAACAAGTAATAAATAACAGAGCCACCTGATTAGCTGACTGCTTTTGTGTACCCCCATCCCACCTCAACTCACCCCGCAGGCCACTGAAAATAAATAAAGCTTTGTATCAGGTCTGGCAATATCAAGCTTCAGAACCGCAGAAGCACTTGCAAGAAGCTAATGGTCCATTTTTCTAGAATGTTCTTATAGATTCTCTTTTGACGATTAACAAAAGCTGTGGAGTTGAGAGGTTTGGGGTCATAATGCCCAGATAGAAGTTCTCTGAAATCTTAATGGCCAAATGGTTGCAACAGCCAAAAAAGCTTAAGCAATCCTAGGTTGCAGTAAGAGAGGGCTAGAATCAAGATCACATGATGTATTTTTACTGCTTTATAAAGCCTTAATAAGACCACCCTTAGAATACTGCATCCAGTTTTGGTCACCATTTTATGTCTAATCTAGGGCAGGGGGGACTAAGTCTGACATGATATCAAATATTTGAGGGGCTAACATAAAGAAGAGAGGAGTCAACCTATTCTTCAACCAACAGAAGGCAAGACAAGAAACAATAGATGGAAACTAATTAAGGAGAAAACCAACCTAGAACTAAGTAGAAATTTCCTAACAATGAGAACAATTAACCAGTGGAACAGCTTGCCTTCAGAAGTTGTGTGTACTCCATCACTGGAAGCTTTTAAGAAAAGATTGGACAGTCATTTATTTGGAATGGATAGGGTCTGCTGCTTGAGCAGAGGGTTGGACTAGAAGACCACCAAGGTCCCTTCCAACTCCATTATTCTGTTAAGTCTGCAATGCTTTTACTGTGTAGCATGATAACTAGAATGTAATATACCTAAAGAAGCTAGGGGAATCCTCTTTGATAGTTGACATTTATTTCTTCTTTCTCTCTGCAACACCCCCCTTTCTTTTGGGAACCTATATGGATATTAGTGTAGCCAATTAAGATGTATATTATTGTGAGATGTTGAACAGATTTCCCCTGTTCAACACCAGACTGCTTCATGAATATTTTACAAGGGCTTTTTATGAAAGCATTGATTATGGCATGTAGACTTTTGGTGTGTTCTTTTCTGCTTTTATTTCTTTTCCTTAAAAAAAAAAAGAAAAAAATCTCATTGGACTAGATCACTTTGTATAGGACATTCTGATAGAAAGCAGCTAATTTATACATTTGGTGCTGTTGTACTGTTTGGGGGAAAGGAGACTAGCACAGGCACTGAGTCTACACGAGAAGAATCCTTGGAGAAAATGCTTTCCATGCTGAGAACGGGAAGATATATCAATAGCTGAATACCTTGCTTCATCATAAAGCTGGACCATGAGAATAAATGTGTTTCTCTTGCTGGCCACTGCCCTTGTCACTTGAGTTTTTGCCACAGGCAAATCCTAGTCCAAGTGCTCCATAAAGAGGTCAATTACTTGGTCTCTAGATGTTGGAGTACCACTGGTGGATTGGTTTCTCATCTGATTGAAATACAGCAGCTGCTATGCCTCATGCAGAAAATAATAATAATAACCGTCTGCTTTAAACTGATACTTAATTATTGTTGTATAGGGCAAAGTTGGGTGCTATGCCATCAGGCCAGCCCTTCGCTTCCTGCAGGCTGAAGGTAAAAAAAAAATATTGGTAGAGGATCTTCTATATCTCATCTATATCTCACCAGAATCAATGAATAAACTCCTAATGACAAACAGTGAAAAATGTGTGATGTTGTACAATTTGTTCAAAAGACTTAGCAAAGCATCACAAAATGATGGTAATATCTATCAGAGGCAACGGGTTTGCAGCAGTAGGAAAGAGATTGGTGATGTCTTCTGGGTTTTAACACCCATCTGGATTTAATATGCTCTGATTCCTTTCGACAGGCATTTCGCTGATTGTTTGCAAAGACACCCAAGAAGATGGTGTAGGATCTCCTGCTTGGGTGTGGAGGGTTGGAATAGATGACCTATAAGGTCCCTTCCAACTCTGTTATTCTGTATGTTACAGGCACAGAGTCTTTCTGATACCAGCAGTTAGTGGGGACTGCTGAAATATATGGGAGGATTAAATTCTGTTTCATGTATCTTAAATCATGTATATTTACAGATCTGCTTCATGTACTGTGTCAAATTGACCATGGGATCAAAATGACCCACTGGAAGGCAAGTTGGTTTTATTGTGAAGTTATGCACAATCAAATATCTATGGAGATTTTAAAAATTGTAGGAGAAAAGCAGGATGCTGAAGAGGTTATTGGTACATCCCTTTATCCACCTCTTCTTTAACTGTTTGCTCTATCAGTGGGATGCCTATGAATCTTCCATGGGAATTTATTTGTAAGAACCTTTGCCAAGGATAACAAGGATTTTTGAGTGGGGTGAGGTGGGGAAAATGAATTCAAATAATACTTAATAGGGAAATTGAACTATTGGAAAGGTCAGCAGGTGAAAATTTTCAGTGATTCCAATATGGTGAATAAAAGTGTCATCATAAAACCATTTGCTGAACAGTTATTTTAAAAAAACACCAAGGAGAATAATTCTTTGTGCTATATTCTAATTATTGAATTAGTTACATTTGTATTCATTTATTTGTCTAAAAGTATATAGAATCCATTTCCTAAAAGTGTTTTAAGTTGTTTTGCAAATCAACAGTTTGAGAGAAGTATTAAATCAGATATGTTTGGCTTCCAAAGGGAACTAAAATGTATTAATTCAGAGTTTCAACATGGGGGATATTGTTGTTTTTCTTCAATGTTCTGTATCAGTAAGACATTTCATTTGCCAATACCTGTTTCTTGCAAGGTCTTCTTACAAGGCCTTCCTGCTGAAAGCCCATTTTTCTTTTGAGCGGATTTCATTCTCACACACACACATATGTATAGAACCATAGCCCCTATGCTAAGTTTGCAAAAATCCAGATATAGGAAACACCCTTTGCTGCCATCCAGTTGGATCTCTGGAGTTTTATAGCCTGAATCTGTAGCCTTACACTTTGCAACTCAATCATACTGTACTTCACTTTGGAAATGGCTGATTTGTGACATCAGTTCAGAATAGTTTGCTTTCTGCAACAGATTTCCATAGTTTTATTGGAGTAAAGAAAACAAAATGCCAAAAGGTCAGCCATATACTATTTATAATTTGTGCATATAAGCAGTACAAAACAAAACAGGACTCACCGTTCAGCATTGAAATCTGGCAAGCATGAAACGGACCCAGTTAAGAAACAAGTAGTTTATTGCTGTAGTTCAGCTGGTAAGTAACAGTTAAAGGGAGCCTTGGATTCAAGTCTTCTGTGCATGAAGGCATTTTATATACAGATTTCACACTTCAGTGAATGCTGAGTTTTATTCTAATCTCCTCCACAAAGCATGAGAAAAGTGAACTCTTCAGAGAGCAAAAAGTCAAGTGTTTCCATCTCAAACTCTCACTTCCTCTTCTATCTCACACTCATCCACACACATCTCATTACCCTTGAAAACCAGACATACTGTCCAATTTCAAGTATTGACCTGATACTGTGCAAATATGGCTCAAATCTGTGATCATCATTTTTGGCACTTAGGATCACATTGGAAGGTGACCAACTGCTCAAGATTGGCAGCTAATTTGCATATCTGTTAATGCCAATAAAATTTGCATTAATTTACAATATGTTTACTTTTTTAATATTTTCATAACTTTGCTGAGTGCCCATTTCAAAACTGCAAACATACAGCTTGAACAAATGCTCAGTCTCTTTGTTGCTAAAGTTATCAAGTGGCACCAATAGACACATATATGTACATACACAAATATATAGATAGATAGATATAAACATATGCACACAAATATACATGGGCACACATGCATGCACATATAAGATCTTATCATTTGAAAACCTCTCCTCTCCAAAAAAAGGGATAATGTTTTGTAGTCTAGTGCATTGAAATCGGTGGAAACTGCAAGCACATTTGTTGAGCAGAAGAATAGCTTTTTATTTATACTACAATGTAATAATAATTGTAGGTATTTTGCCTACCTAAATGAAGCTTCCTTTCTAATGGTCCCTTTATTTTCATGAAAAGGTGTCCCCCAGCCTCTTACCTTTGATCCTTTCTAATAAAGTTGCTATGTTTTAAATATGTTATTGTCCATTTTGTAACTGAGTTACATTTTCCAGTAATTTCTGGGGAGCTTCAGAAAATCTAACTGCTCAAAATACAGTCATATTTATCTGTAAGGCTTAAGAGAAACATTCACAGGTATGGGTAATTCTCAACTTATGACCACAATTAAGTCCAAAATTTCATTCAGTGAATTTTGCTCCATTTTACGATCTTTCTTGCTATGTTTGTTAAGTTAATCACTGCAACTGTTAAGTTAGTAACATGATTGTTAAGCGAATCTGGCTTCCCCATTGACTTTGCTTGGCAAAAGTTTTCAAAAAGCAATTGCATGACCCTGAGACACTGTAACCATTATAAATATGAGTCAATTGCCAAACATCTGAATTTTGGGGATGCTGCAACAGTCGTTAAGTGTGAAAAACAGTCGCAAGTCACTTTTTCAGTGTCGTTGTAACTTTCACCAGTCACTGAATGACTGCTGTAAGATGAGAACTACCTGTACTAGTAAACTAAAATCTAGATACACAAGAGATTTTTCTCATGCTATGAAGAATGAAAATTGTAAATGAGATTCATAGAACAATATGGATGTCCAAGAAAATTCCAATAAATAGGATTGTTGTTATTTTCATGTTTATTTTTAAATGACAATAATATTGGGTTAAATTCCAAGTGGACAACTAGGATATTTTAATCCTAAAGAGTCCAAAAAGTTTTAAATGCCATTATGCTAACAAAGAAAGTCATTTGTTGAGAGAGAATCATGTACTGTTGAAGATATCCTTTGCAGAAAAGAATTGGTAAAAATATATATGTGACATTGCAGAACTAGCACTTTAAATATGTCAATCAGAGGTGGGTTGCTCCTGGTTAGGCCCGGATCGGGCGAATCGGTAGTAGCAGCAGTGGGAGGCTCTGCCCATCCACCTGAACACTTCTGCGCATGTACAGAAATGTTGTGCACAAGCACACGTGGGAGTATGCCAAAACCAGTAGTAAAAAAATGAGTAACCCACCACTGATGTCAATTATTTGTTTCTGGTGAAGCAGGACACAGAAGATATCAATTTAATTCAAGAATGCTTCTTTTTGTATGATGTTTAATGCAGATTCTGCTTTCGATTCTCAGCAAGCCTCTTCCTGACATTGCTCATCCTGTCTTCACTTTCTTATGCACTTTAGGTGTCTTGATCTGATCCAGATTTGCCCTCTGTTTAGTAGCAATCTGGTTGACAATGATTCTTTAAGTCAGGAGACATTTTTCACCCCCCTGAATTGCATTGATGCTGGCAATCCGAACTGAAACATGGAGGGTCTTCCAAATCTGTTGCCTTTGATTAGCACAGTGTTGAAAAGCAAATGTATTTCAGATGACTGCAAATTGAAGGCCTATGGAACCTCACAAAGACTACCTAGATTTTCCAGGATATAATAATAAAGTGGAAACATGTGTGAGAGGGTGGTGACCAATGAGACAATGAAGGAATTAAATGAGAGGATTTTATCAGGGAAAAAAGCTGGGCAGGAAGAATAAGCAAGAATCTTTGTATGAGCAGCAGAAAAATGAATAGCAATAACAATAGCTATAGCCACTTAGACTTATATACCTTTATAATGCTTTACAGCCCTCTCTAAGTAGTTTTACAGAGTCAGCCTATTGCCCCCAACAATCTGGCTCCTCATTTTACTCACCTTGGAAGGATGAAAGGCTGAGTCAACCCCATAAGAATCAAACTGCTGGCAATTTGCAGAGTCAGCCTGTAATACTGCATTCATAATTATAGATATAATTACTTATCTAACCACTATAGCATCATGTCTCTTGGTGGAAAGCATGCAGCGATATCTACAGAACTCCTGGTTCCTGTCTTTACCTGAATATCTCTATCGGATATACGTGGCATTCTTTATGTGTTCCTAATTTACTTTAAGGTTGAAATTTCCTACACACTGATTTGGAAGAAATGTTGTTCAATTCAATCTCATACGCAGATATTACTCTGTACAGATAGTCCTTGACTAATGACTACAATTGGAACCAAAGTTTCCATTGCTAATGAAAGTAGTTGTTCAGTGAATTTGGCCTAATTTTATGACCATTTTGCCAAGGTTGTTAAGAGAACCACTGCATTTGCAAAGCGAATCCAGCTTCCCTCATTGACTTGGCTTGTCAAAAGCCAGCTGGGAAGGACGCAAATGGTAATCCCATAATCCCAGGATGCTGCAATACATGCTGGTTGCAAAGCACCCAAATTTTGATCATGTGACTGGGAATGCTGTGAAGGTTGTAAGTGTGTGGAGAAGTCATAAATCACTTTTTCTGTTCCAGTATAACTTTAAATGGTCACTAAATGAATGGTTGTAAATCAAGGATTACCTGCACATATGAAAACAGACTATCCTGCCTTTCTGTTTATTGCACAACTACATGCACAACAAAAGCAGTACAAATACATGTGATTTGTACTCTTATACATAGTATCTATATTACATAAAAATGCATCATAAATTAGCCTTTTTATTTTATTTTAGGACTACCAAATTTGGGGCTACTAATGAATGAATTTGATACCGCAGTACCTAAAAGTTTGTGAAATCTTTTGAATTTTTAACATTTCTGCATAAAGAGGGTGATCTCCACACAAATCCTAAACTAAATAAAGAGGGGCAATTACATGAGTCAAAAACATTGTGCTTGTATAAAAAGAATTTTTTTAAGACAAAAGGCAGAATTAGAAATACCAATAAAGAGTCAAGGCTACCTATTAGGAAGTGTAGAAAATTGTTGTTAAAATATTACATGGAGTCCAAACAATTACAAGAGTATGATAAAGTGGGTGAAAATTAAAAAAAACCTGATTACATTACAAAAATGAGAGGACTTATAGGGGAAAAAATCAATAAAATTTACTGAATTTACTGAATTTTAAAAGCAAAGCTTGGATGGAAATCAATTTTTTTCCACTAGGAAGTTTTTCAGAATAACTAAATTAAAAAGATCACGATTTGCTGAATGATCACAAGGGCAAATTTGGCCCAACATTGGGGGAAAAAATACTTTGCCAACAATATTAGATGGAGAAACTAGCAAAGATAACAGCATGCATTCAAAACAGAAATTGAATCAAATTTTAAAAAAGAATGATATTCATGTATACAAGGCAAATTCAGACACTTAGAGTACAGTTATAAAGGGAGGAATATTTGATGTAAGGCTGGTAACCAGAAGTTGTTTTAATGTTTATAACTATTTTGAAACAATCACCAGAGGGGTCCAAGGAGATGGAATCTAACACTTAATATTGTTTTTACTATTACAACTAGTTCTCGTTTAACAACCACAATTGGCACTAGCAACTTGATTTTTAAGCAAAGCAATCATTAAGCAAACTCCAACTGTATTTATGATCATACTTCACCTTTCCTTTGCTTTACAGACCTGCAAAGTTGTAACTAAAGACAGTCACTAAAAAAGGTCATTGCTAAATGAGAATTACCTTGTACTACTGTTTTTTGTTTGTTTGTTTGAAACAATATTATGTGCATTTCTCTTAGGAGTTTGAAACAATAGTAACAGCAGTATAAATATTAATTTTAAAGAAAATAATTGATACCATTGGAACAATTGGATTTTGGCTAACATTTTTGTACTTGAAGAAATATACAATGCAGTGGTGAAATTCATTTTTTTTTTACTACCGGTTCTGTGGGCATGGCTTGGTGGACGTGGCAGGGGAAGAATATTGCAAAATCTCCATTCCCATCCCATTCTGGGGCCAGCCAGAGGTGATATTTGCCAGTTCTCCGAACTACTAAAAATTTCCACTACTGATTCTCCAGAACTGTCAGAACCTGCTGAATTTCACCCCTGATACAATGGTCATTTAAATTTGTATATTTTATTTAAACTACGCTGTAGATCAAAGCTAAAATAATTCACATGCACTAATATGTTACAAGATAACTCTTGGATTTAATTTTTGTTTAATTTCTGTGTTTTTCTTCTTTACATGTACTGATAGCTGACAAATGGAATATTATTTGAGACTAACAGTATGCAATATTTTGTGTGGTGTTAGGCACAAACGTGAGCTTTCTATGTCATTGTAACTTTTTTATATATTTCAAAAAGACCTAGAGATGACATGGTACCACCGGTGGGTCTGTTCTCTCTCCCTCTTCCTCCTTATCTTTCAGAATGTATGTAGTATTGATAATGTTTATTAAAATTGTCATTTTAATATAAGTTCAGCCCAATGGCCCTAATGTTCGAGTTACGATACAATGCTAAACCAAGCTTCTCTTGAATTTGGGGATAGCAAGTAGAACTCTGCTGGACCATACGACTTCAGAAAGCTTCCATCTGTAGGTTGTTTAGTATTATAATTATAAGTCAAAAATAAAATAAATCCCATTCTATAATTCTGGTCTATTAAGGAAAAAGAAAGAAAGAAAGAAAGAAAGAAAGAAAGAAAGAAAGAAAGAAAGGAAGGAAGGAAGGAAGGAAGGAAGGAAGGAAGGAAGGAAGGAAGGAAGGAAGGAAGAAAGAAAGAAAGAGATGGAATTGCAATCGACAGGAAATGAGGGAATGAAATCCTGATCAAGTTTTCATAGAAGAGAAGGAATATGATGACTTAGTGGAAGCACAGGTTATGGCTGCAGATCAGAGATCTCGTGACTGGTTCAGATAGAAATAAATGGCAAAAAATGCTGGGGAAGAGAGAACTCTACTAGCTTGTAGAGTGATATAAAGAACCATTTGATACTACATAGAGAAGATTCTCTCACTTTTGAGAAAGATAGCCCTTTTCAGGGCTTTGCTTTATGCAAAGAAGATGTATGTTTTTATTTTCTGAAATCTGAGAACACATGACGAAGCACTCAAACATAATGGATATAATTGCAAGCTGATGTAGCTCGAACTGAAAAAGGAGAATAAATAATTTAGTTTCACACATGGATAATCCTAACTAAAAACTGCAAAGCCAGACCTCTCTGAATATATTTTACATTAATAGATGCACTGATATGAAAGGCATCTAATTGTATAATGTATTATTAGCCATTTTCTTTGGCATGCTATTAACATTAAATAATGGTAACCGTTTATAGCATCCATGGCAGAAGTTCCTTTTTTGCTTGGAGAAGAAGCAACCACATGTTCATAACTACTTCCCCAGAGTGACCTAGTTGAGCCATCCTACTGAAAGTTTTGGAAGTTTCTCTTCACTTCAGCAGGTAACAACATCTAATGACCTTGGTTGAGCTCAAACAAACTAGGGTCAGAACTAATTAGTACTTACAGAAAAGACTCTCAGGGAAAAAAAAACAGACCTGAAGTCTAGGCTGGGGGTGCAAACTCTGTCTGTTCTCATGCCAATAAAACTAGATAGACAAAATAATTACCAAGAGTTTTTAACTTTGCAGAAACTTTGTTCTGATTATTTTTACTACTCTGAGTGGCACTCAAGACTATTATTATATCAAGACAAATCAGATATAGTGATATAATTCATGCAGTTCAATTGCATTATTATTTGCAAATCTATTTTTTAAAAACAATTAAACAGTATAATAAAAATATTACAAGAAAGAGACACATAACCTGAATGCGAAATAAAATTGAAAAATATCTGGGGGAAAATTTCAGAAATTATTTCTATTGGGTTTTATGGACTTTGAACTAGAAAATAAATATGGGAAGTTATTGTGTAGAATAACCATGGAAAGACTATTGTATACGCAAAAGATGGAATAATAATGAAATATCCAATTTCACTTCAAAGACTTTAATATTAAACTGGATTTTGGAAGTGGCCTGAAGAACAGCCCTTCCATAGCACTAGGCTAAGATATTGTGTGACCTGACAGGATATATTAAGACATATGAGGTGAATTTGATTCCAGGAAAGTTTTTCTTCTTTTCTTTTCGATTCTCTATTATTTGTATATTTTGTTATTGCTTTTAACATTGTCAGCCACACAAATGTGCTTTGCAAGTGAACGGCCATATAAATTGTAATAACAGTAATAGCAATATTTCCATTTTATTCATTGCATCATACAATTAACACTCACTACAAATCATTCCAGTTCTCAGCCAAAAACATGGTATCATCTGCATAGAAAAGTATGCAGATGTCCTGACCAACACAACTCTACACATGCTGTACATTTCATTTATTTTTTTGCATAGTAGTGTATTCCCATCATACATCATTACTATTGCATTTAGCAGTCAACCACCACTCCATATTTGTACAAACTTTCCATCATTCCAGAGTTTACCATATGTTCTCTTTAATTCAACAATCATGAGGTAAATTTGCTTCCTTACATTCATATATTTCTCATTGAAATTTGATCCACATATTCCTAGCATAAAGTTCAACACGCTTCTAAAAATTTCTATTCTCACCTCCGATGTCTTATTGATCAGTATTCTTCCAAACATTTTCCTAGGCTGAACAAAATATTATAAAATTATACATTTTTCATTTTCTTTTGTCAACTCCCCTTTGCATAAGGGAACAATCCAATTTTTTTTCCTATTTATTTATTCATTTATTTACTTATTTATGTATTTGACTTGTTTGTCATCCATCTCACTTAGGGTTGACTCTGGGAAGCTTACAAAATCATCAAATACATTTGAAGGTTTCACAAGTGTGTGAAGCAAGCTACATAGCCACTACATAAGACATGTAACAATCATATACAGTTCTCCAGTTATTCCACATACAAGTGCAATCTTATAATTTTAACAACATTTATAACTTCCTTTTCATAATTTTGCTTAGAAACAAACATTTATTGCATTATTCTATTGTTTACCATGGCACTAACATTCCATAATAGATCTCTAACATTTTCCTGCAACCATTTTCTCATTAAGCATTTTTTATTCCAAATTATTTATTTTTACTGCGATCAAAATTACTCTTCATTTTGTCTCCATGTTTTAGTCCTAATTGTTTATTTCTTTCTTAGGGCATAGTTTGCAACTTTTTTGTGTAGCTAATATACAGATCCTTTTCATTTTTTGTAGCAATCATTCTCATAAGCACTGAAACACAGCATTAAAACTTAGATGTTGTAATAGTGACAACCTCTTTGCATACAGGTAGTCTTGACTTACAACCATTTGTTTATTGAGTGATCATTGAAGTTATAACAGCACTGAAAAAAGTGACTTATAACTGATTCTCACACTCAGCAATTATCACAATTTCCCCAAGGTCACATGACCATAATTCAGCTGCTTGGCAACCTGCATGTATTTATGATGCTTGCAGTGTCCCAGGATCATGTGATGTGATTTGCAACCTTCCCAGACTGTTTCTGATGAGCAAATTCAGTGGGAGAAGCTGAATTCATTTAATGATCCTTTGCTTCACTTAACAACTGTGGCAAAAAAGATTATAATACCGGGCATGGTCATATGATGACTTAATGACCATGTTGCTTAACAATAGAAGTTCCAGCCCCAACTGTGGTCATAAGTCTACCTATATATATATACATCAATCCCCAAAGCTTATTAGAGAATTACCTGTATTCCTTCATATTAATTATGTGGCCATATTTCTCTAACTCAATTTGTTTAAGAAGTCTATGGGCCCAGCAAAATATTGCAAGGAAGAAGACAAAGGAACTGAAATGCTGCAAATACCAATGGGAGATAAATGATACTATAGAGTAGGCTTCATCCTTTAAATTCCTTGGCATAGTATTCCAGTACTCAGAAATCTGGTGTGAACATATCAAATCTATTTCCATAAGGCTAATAAAACAGCATTAAAACTGTTGAACGTCTTCTAAATCAAAGAAGGCAAAAATGCAAAACTTTTTAAAAGCTAAATCTATTTTCCCGGATGTTACATGACTATTAGGTATGTGCATAAAATCACTAAGAGCCTTAGATCATATCTCGTCCAGATTCCTAAAGACTTTATTCAGAATATTGGGCTACATTTCCAGCACTTTGTTTAGATCTTCCTGGAATTCAGGGCATTAATATGCCAACCTTAATTTTGGTTTAACCTCACTTTTCTAGCAATTCCACATCTGCCATGATGTGATTTGATAATTGTTCCTCTTACTGGAGAGCTAGAAGTCAAGGTGACTTTTGCCACTAAGCCTTTTCAAGTAAAGCTACTGATTAAGGAGTTATCGGGAACTACAGCTGCAATTGGACAGCTAGTACAGCTTTCCAGAAAGACCAGGACAAACTAGATCATTGATATTGACAATATAGAAATAGGAAATCTTTGTGAAAATTAGCTGTGTAATATTATTTGCCCAATACACTGCAGAGTTTTTCTTTCTTTCTTTAGCTTAAGATACTATGGCTTCTTATTTTGCAGGGAAGATATAATGACACATTTTTTTCAAAACAAACCAGCCCCCGCAATCTGGAAGAACTTGCAACTTTAGTCCTCATATACTTAATTCCATTCTGTATCATTTTATACTCTACCTTCATAACTCTGCTTGCTAATGTAGAAACTTCACTGCTTCTGCTATGACTTCATTTGCTTTCTGATATTGATTCTAGAATCCTAACATCTCTAGACAAGTTACAAAATTTCTTTCAGTTGCCATTTCTCTATACAGAAAATTATTTATTTAATCCTTAGGATCACACCAATATATAATTCAATGTATACCTTACTATTCACCAGAGTCGATTGAGATGGGGTATTAGAATCAAATAAATCCATTGATCCCAATTATTATGTACACATACTTACTCACTTAACAGCTTAGCATGTAGTAAGCAAGAATTTTAGCATTTCATTCCTAAAGTAGTTTTATAATCCTGCTATTTGCTTTCATATTAATTCTTACTAGTACCTTTTTATTCATAATCTATTATTTGCATTCGTAGCATTGTAGTGAACTGTTTCCTTTATTGATTTTAGAAATCTTTATGATTCTTAATTTGAACCTTGGTACTTTTTATGATGATTGTATAAAATGTTGGTCAGTGACTGAAACAATAAGGATTATCTGAATCTTCCTTTTAAGTACCTATTCTTGAAAACAAGCACTCTTTCATTCCAACTGTAAGTAGATCTCCTTGTTAACTGAGGCTGTCTAATTCATCTTTATCATTGGCCATCATCAGGTTGAACATAATTGGTGCTCCCTGGTTCTTAGTGAATTACAGTATTTCATTTCCCAATATACTCATAGTTTTCCTACCCTAACCTTTCCCAGAATGCCTTCCAGATGTGCTCAATATGAGTCCCAGAATTCAGTGGTGAGATGTCCTTTGTCAAAATTCTGAATCAATCCATCAATTTTTATTATGGTCACAGACCAGAAAAGTCAGATTTCTGAATTCAGTGGACCTTTCTCTTCTCCTGAAGAAACAGGTGGCAGTAAAGCAAGTTAGTAACAGTCCAGTGCTATTTCTTTTGACCTCTTGTTTCAATCTGGATACAATCAATATACAAGAGGAAAAGATAAAGCAATATTTATGGCAGCATCTTCCCTGCTACAAATCTTGACCCTTAATAACAGTCGCAGAAGAGGTGACGATGAATAATTAAGCTTTTGAGTAGTAGAAACATACGGAAGATTATATTGCCAAATTGCTTGTTTTTGTTTTAAGAGTATAAAATTTTGGTACTTCTGTGAGTGTTAAAATCTAAAAGGCAAGATTTATGAAACAACAATTGGCTAATTTCTCTTTGAAACTCACTCTTGGAAAATAGACTAAAATATAAACATCTTGGTTACTTTTCTCTTTTAAAAAAATACTATCCTTATTTTTTAAAAAATACGATGGTGGGGAGTAGATTCCTTCATTTATCCAAGCTTCTTTTCAGTCCTTTTATCCAGGTTTTTCTCCCCTATGTCTATCTTCAACAACTCAATTTAACTATGGAGATAGCTCTAGAGAGATATGAGTGAAGATATGTTGCTTTTTGGGTGCTGCTTTTGAAAAAGAAAAGAATTATCTACAGCATGCATGTCATTATCCTTCTACATTTCAAAGTCTCCATGAATACTCAATTTGTGTCTGACTGCCCTTGCCGCATCTTCTGGCAGCCAGTAAGAGGCATGATTGCATTAAATTGAAAGCAGCAAGCTTTTGTACTTGGATGTGTATTTCTCTTTCTGTTTGTGTGTGTGTGTGTGTGTTTCTGAGAATGAAAGTAGAATGGTGGGGTAGCTCTCCACCCAGGCTGCTTTAAACTCTTCAGTTAACATCGATTGCATTTAGTTCCAGTGATAATAAAATAACTGACTGTATAGATTTCCCTCTCATTAGTTCCTGCTTTTGAGTGTATCATGCTCATCTGATAAGATTTTATAACTTATTCCCAACTAACAGAGGAGCCATTGAAATCCACATTATTAAAATTACCAAATGTCCACTTGGGAGGTAGAGAAATAGGACAGAAACCATTATCCATCCAAGTATCCTTGTTATTGTTTTCCATTATCTTTCCACATTGCTAAATTTCAGTGAATGCCTACTTTTCTTGGGGATAGTCGCTAATTCAAAATACAAATCATACCCAGCAAATCTGGATCTACGAAACACACAAATGTCCAATGTTTTTGCTGCTTTCAATCATTCTTTTCACTGAGCAGCAACAGAAAATACTGGAAAAGTGACCCTGTGCTTATTATGTTCAAATCTATTTAATTTTAGTCTCAGCTGAGCAGGAAGTTGTGGAGATCAGTGTTTCTATCTTCTCAGTATAAATCATTTGGAAAAAAATACTGTTGTGTGCAAAGGGAACAAAAGCAGTTCTGCAAAAGCTACCAGAAGGGTCTTTTCTTTTGGCAAATTAAATCTCTTACAATAAAATTCTGTGTAAAAATAAACAATGCCTACTAGTATCCCTTGGAGGGAGATGCAAATTAAATACTGTGTGATTGTAACTCTTTCCACAAAAACTTAGACAACTGAAAGTGCTTTGTCAAATATTTTTAGTATTAATTTTTGCGACTGCATGAAACCTTTGGAGCTTTAATATTAGGACTGCTATAGAAAGCAAATGTCCTTGCATTGGTTCTTAATGTACTTGAAAGTGTATCCATGTAAGCAATTTCGTTTGGTTTGAAGTTGCACACAGCATTCTCAGCTTCTAGTAAATAAATAGCATAATAAAATTTACAGTGCAATAATAAATAGCATGGTATTCAAAATTGTTGTTCCATATGAAAAATGCCAACAACTATTTAAGTGGTCAGTTATATAAATATTTGTTACAATCCTAGGAGAATTTGTCATATAAATATAATTGTCCTCTTAAAGAAGAGTAATAAAAGCTGAACCCATGTGTTATAGATTCGTGTAAAATGGGTTTTGCTGAAGGTATTAATTTCAGCAAAGAAACTATTTTACTGCTTTTCAAATACTTGAGCATTTTTATAATACGGTTATTTAATGTGCTTATTTCTAGTGAACAGTAGACAGTATTGGCTGGGCAGATTTTCATGAACTGTTACTTTTGCAGAAAAGTACAATGCAATCATGAAAGGCATTTTGCTTTAAATAAAAAATAAATACTAGTGGTAATTAAATTGTGTCCTTAACAACTTAAGTATGTGTGTGTGTGTGTGTGTGTGTGTAAATGTTTTTAAAAATTAGCAAACGTTAAATCTTTTTTATACTAAACATGTTTAATATTTCTCCCTGCTATCAAAAAGGTTTTTTTTTTAATTTTATAATAATTTATGGATCTAGGTTTGTGGTATACTGCATATATTTTTTCAGGTGGGAAGTGTAGATTATATTATACTTGGATTAATATGATCTATTTTTATAGGCACTGTATTCTTCGGTGTTTTTTTATCACCACCCATTTCTATCAGATGAGGGGAAATTTTAATATTCAAATATAATTGTAGAACTGAAAACACAGGCAACTAAATACTATAACTAGCAGAATGTTCTAGCAGTAACAATATCGTAATTTTCATGATATAACTATACTATAATTGACTTCATTATGAAATTTTCTACTAAGAATGCCTGAAATTCTAGACTATTTTTAACACTGTTAAACATGGCACTCAATTCTGGAACAAGCCATAATTGAGGAGTCAAGGTTGCTAAATATTGAGGTTCTACAGAAATGTTAGATGAAGCAGTCTTCCCTTCCAAAAGAAATCAGATATCTTTTCCTCTCAGTCTCAGACCCATATTTTTAAAGAACACATTTAAATAATAATTATTTCTTTGTTACTTATGACAAAATAAATATTTCATTTATTCCCTTTTGAAAACTGCTACTGATAAAATAATGAATACATTCAGCATAAATTGTTGGGAGGTAGGGATGGAGTCTTGTATGTTATTTTTCTTTTGTGAACCAAATGACCAGGGAAGGAATCATTCAATGCCTGGAACAACCATTTATCAACAGAATTGTTAGCCCTCACACTTTCTATCACCCTATACCTCCCCACACTTGTTCAGAAGGAAAATGACAGGAAAGCTGATTATGTGCATAAATGGGGCCTCATGTCTAAAAGTAAGTGGCAACTGGATGACTGACATAGAAGATTTTATCAAATTTCTATACTGTCCATCTCTGGACAGTATAGACTCTGGCTGTTTGCAAACCAAACATAACATGTTAACACATTATCTGTCTTTATGCACTATCCTTCCATAGCTACAGGTTCCAATGGGAAACTGATCATAGCCTTATTTTTTTTTTCACTAGTGACATAAATGGGATTTATATGCTATTAGTTCTGGCTGCATCATGGCATATGTAACCAAGTTTGCATAATATGAAAACAGTAAAAAATATTTGGTGGCAATATTTTTTTTTTCAATTGACTAGTTTCAATCAAATTCCTGCTTCTTATCATTAATATTTTGGATAGGAGATTGGAAAATGTAGACTGAATAAAATTCCTATAATAATTTAAATTTGATCACTTTAGAATCTACAGTTTCTTACATCTGCAATCTATCTGCTGTTATTTTGTAAATGAATATATTTAGTTTAATATTTTTCAGTCGTACTTATAGATACTGTATAGGATTTTTAGAGCGAGTATTATTAGAGACTGGCTCTGTCGGTGGGGCTGTCCTGCTTCCTTTGGCATGTGTTTATCTTCCTACAACTCCATTCCTTTCCAAGCGCCTATCAATTCAATTCTTGGCATCGGCTGATACCAACAGGAATTAGTAATGGCCATTGATATTATAATTTCCCAATTTTCTATTCCCAGAAGGCCAGTACATATCCACAGCTGTGACTATTACACATTGAACAAGCTACTCCATTTTGTTTTAATTTGCCATTGTATCAGTTTTCCACAAATATTGTTGTTACCATAAATCACATCAATATTCAGACGATATAGTTCCTTTTTATTCAAAATAGGAACTTTGAAAGAGAAAGCTACATGATATATGAGTTCATTTTGACTTATTGTTATTATTATTTCATCTTGCTAAAGTGTATTATTTAACTTGAGAAACAGTATTTCAGAACAAGACATATTTCAATATCTGAGCAAATAAACAGAGAAAAAAATATGTAGCATGTGTTAGTAGTAGTCCATAAAACACATAAATTGTTACTGTTGCAAATATTAGTTGCATAAACATCACATTGCTTTAGAAGTAGCTAGCTAACACTATGCAAAACCTAGAATTCCAAGTATGAATATTCTGCCTTTAAATAGTCTAAAGCCAACAATGTTGACGTGAAAGTAAATGGAAATATGGTTAAGACCCATATCTCCTTTTTTTTTTTTTTTGAAACTATTCACCAGATTCTGTTTAAAAAATTAAACATTATGCATTGGGCATTGTTGTCTCAATGTGATGGTATTTATAAGCCATCATATCCTGAGGGCACAAGGTTAGGCATTGCTGTTATACCAAATACCAAGAAGGAGGGTGACATATAGTGAAAATAATCCTGCATTCAAGTGGAGAAGAAAAGCTGATTGACAAGTACAATCTACAACATAACTGTTCTGGACTCTTTGCTCCGTGCTATTTAAACTCCATTAATCTATTACATGTCTTTACCACACTTGCCCCTTAAATGCTACTAGAGAAAACATCACCGTTTCTTGCAGATGGTAGCTACAGTAAAATCCTTCCTTTCTTTGTCGCTACTCTTCCAGAAGGAATGCAGGAATTCTTAAAGAGATCTCAAGCCGGATTGCAAAAATATTGTCCGGTGCTCATGTTATGGAGCATGCATTGTGATAGTAATATGAGAATAGCTGCCTACAGTGTAGCAGCCTCATGCACTGCTAAGTGGCTGTGCCAAAAAGCTTAGGCATTCATACCAGAATTAATACCACAATCCAAAAGCACAGCTAGCTCATTTTCAGTGGTCCGAATATAAAACCTCAGCTATAATCACTGAAAAATTAGAAAGTTATTCCTAGCAGACAGGAATGCTTTCTCTAAGTATTGTGTCACAGAAACCTGGACAATTAAATCAATATGGACAATAACAGCCTTTTCTTTTCTCGCTCTTCCCCCTCCCCTTTACTCCCTCTCATGCTCTCAATATGTCACTGTAACAAACTGAAAGCAATATTTCTCAAAGTTTGGGCTAATATATTTGTATTACATCCAAGGGTGCTACAAGGCGTTGTTTCCTAAAGGATATTGGGCAGGTCACTAAGCTTCTCACTGTTTCCAGATTTCCTTGCTCCTTCCCAAAATAATATTTTCCATACATTTATTGATTTCCAGAATGTAGTAAGCTTTTTTCTTTTATATACTTACATATTTATCAATGTAATCAGAGCAAAGCTAGTACAGGTCAACCTTAGAAGATATCCAGACATTGATTCTACATAACAGCATGGAGAACAAATAAATGGGTGATATAACAATTATATCTGTATCTAATTAGCTGATCTAGTATCACTGGCTTACTTCCTTTAACACATGCTTTTAGGAATTTTTTCTTCTTCCCTATTCCTCTGTTTCACATACATACAATACTCAAGAAACTTGATAAAGCTCTTAGAGTACTATTCAACAAAAAGTTTTGCTTAGTTATTTGCTAAGCATTTGAATATTAATTATTCTTTATTCCCACTTGTGGTCCACCATTTTTTGATGCATTTGAATATTGCTAAAGTGGCCATTTGCTAGGAATATACAGACATCAAAACTCCATTCTATTTATTTTCTGTATTAGTTCAGTGTGGTATAATGGTTAAGGCATGGGGCTAGAAATCAGGAGACTGTCAGTTCTAATCCCACCTTAGGTACAAGCCCAGCTGGGCTACCCAGGGCCAGTCACTCTCCATCAGCTCTAGGATGCAGGCAAGGGCAAACCACTTCTGAAAAGTCTTGCCAAGAAAACTGCAAAAGTTTTTTAAAAATCCAGATGTTAAAAAGAAACAAATAATAAATAGCCAATGAATGCTATATTAACTATCCAAAAGCAACTACAAATACTGTCTGTAACCAAACTATACAATTACTTTTTAAAATATTATTAATAGTCAAAACTGGGAGATGGCATGATATTACTTACTTGAGCTAAATGTTTAAGCTTTAGCTGCTCAGTGAATATTGGGCTTCTGATGCCACTGAATTAAATAAATATAGTTTGCAATTGTACACCTCAACAGATCTATTGAAATTCACCATTCAACACGGCCAACTTGGATCAACCAATGCCATTTTAGAGCAACAGCTGAAGGGAGACCCTGGGAAAAAGCAGTACAAACCAAAGGGCTATTAAAAACAATGAAAACTTTTTCCCCCTATATTCAAGACATCTTTAATTTTTCCATCATTTGTAATGACACTGTAATATGTTTACAGAAGTAGGAGCGACTCCTCCTAGGTATTCATTTGTCTTCCCCTTGGGACTACAGTAAACACAGCAAATGCACCGTGTCAGTTTTATAATAGTGAGTGTGTGCCAGAAATATTGAGCTACAACCACTAAATATTTGCTTTAAAATAATTTTAACCATCTGGACTTTTTGTTTCCCTTTCTCTTCAGGGAAAGAGTCAGAGTGAAGCAAAAGCCACTCTGCACAAACGGATTTGTGTAGGCAAACTGAAGTTATCAGATCAAAAAGAAAGCAACAAGCTAAAAATGAATGGAAAGGTCTATTAAAGATAGGCGAACTGTATTCTTAAATGTGAAATTGGACAGCTAATATTTCTCATGACTGTAATAAGTGAAAGTGTGTTAGGTTTGAAATTTTGTTTCTTGAACTTGTCTTGTGTGGTTGTTTTAGAAAATGAGTTGTACTCAGCTATGTAGAAAAGTTTTTTTTTCCATACTAGTAGAAATAATAGCACTGTAAATGTAGGTGATTCCGGGCACCATGCTACCACTGAGGATTTCAAAGGATTCATAAGATTAACGTAGCTTCATATCCTTCTGTGTGGAAATAGCTAAAGGCCCATTTATATGGTGGCATACCATATTTCTAATTCAGCACTGCCATACAAAAGCAAAATACGTTTTGTATTTTGCTCCTTTTTTCTATTAAAAAAAACCTCTTCAGAGAATATAGCATATTAGATAGCCCTCTGATCTCTCTCTGCTTTGTAAAGTAATGAAAAGCAGAATGAACTATAGTATCTTTCCATGTCTAAAAAAGTGGGACAGCATGATTAGAAATACTGAACTTCCTACTGTGAGACAAGCCCTCAGTGAGCTGCAATACTAAATAGACTGAGTAAACACTTGGATGTATGCCATAGATTTGAATCTGTTGCAACCTTTTTGGTTTATAGGCTTTCAACTTCATTTTAGTTATCACAAATTGTCCTGTGTATTTAGTAGTCCTACCAAAGGTTTTGATTGCATTTAACTTGGGCTGAGGCCAATTAGTTATATATCTTGAGGACAACTCCCAATTTATGTGCTAACTGAACTCCTAGGCAAAATTGTTCCTCTTTAATTGTCCAGTAATCTGAATCAAATGAGAAAGGACAACATTGGCAGCCTTTTGGATGATTTCTTAGATTCGTCAGCTTTATTACTAGACAATATAAGTGTCAGTTTTGAGTAAATATAAAGATTATGTGATGACCACGGAAAGAAAACATAGTACCTTCCAAGTGTTCCAGAATAAACTGTGATTTTTTTTTTTAAGCAAGCCAGTTCTGTGGAGCACAAGAAAAAAACGAGGTACTGGTTCTTGCTTGTTCAAATCAAGTGACCAAAAAGCATGATATCCTGTCTGATGATCAAGTAAATTAGTATTGTGATGTCTAGGAAAACTTTATTTGGAAAATTGTCTAATGCTCATCAACTAGCCAAGAAGCTCATTATTGCAAATTCTGGCAATAATAGCAAATGGAAGGAGAGAAAAGAAAACAAACAAAAATATGTATGTTGTCTTCTCCTCTACCTGTAACAATAGGTATGAGACAGGTAGCCTACAGGTTCTCACAGGCAATAATCTCAGGGATATAACTCTGTGTTTGTATGTATTTGTGTATGTTTTTTCAGAAATGTTAAAGCAAAAGTTAGTTTTCTTTCAGAATCATTTGGGGGCAATGGTGATTATTTGGGGGGGAGGAAACTAAGCTATTAACTACTTCTAAAGATATAAAGTCATCTTTGAAGATACTGGCATGCCTATATTAAACATAATTTGATTTACTTATAAGGAAATGTTTGGTGGATACATTTGAAAGGTATAACCATATTCAATTATAATTTTGTAGTAACTTAATTTAAAATGTTTCAATGCTGTTGATCTCTAAGGACTACATATCTATGTCTCAGATAGCAATAAATGGCTGAAAAAAATTGAGGGAAGGCAGGGAGAAGGGAAGCAAGCATCAGAACTCACATTTTGTTATATGAAATGTAACAAACATTTTCTCATTTTCTGAATCTCAGGAACATCACTACCAACATTCTACACTCATTAAAATCTCTCCCTTTTTCATTCCCATTTTCGTGGACTTCTGAAAACTTTTTTTTGCACACATTGACACCAGCTTTTACTTTTACATGAGGTAACTTTATTTATATTCAATACATTTAAATTTATTTTCTCCAAATTTTCAGGAGAAAAAACACTTTAAGGAAAGACATCGAGAAAGACATAATTTTTTCCAAACCTTCAAATGTTTTCTTGTCAGCTCCTTATCAGCATCATCTCAGCAGATAAGAAATTTCAGTTCTACTTATTTAAGGAAATCCTTGCCCTGAAAACTAAAAGACAGTTTTCCCAATAATAATAGCTACTTCACAGTCCTGTTGCTTTTACTGAACCCAGCAATAATAATACTGAAAACAAAAAGAGAATATGGATAAAATAAAATTTACAGGAGTATCCTACTGAGATTATTTAGAGAGAGGTACTACTGCCTCTTAATATGTTAATTAATATATTCCTACTCCCAACCCTCATAATGAATTTTGAGAATGAAGCTAAAAAAAAAGCATTTTAAAAAATTCTTACTTCCTAGGCTTCTGGATTTATCATTATGGTATGTGTATGTGTAAATAATAATTTATAATTGCTTCTAATGTGAATTAAATTTCCTTACAGGGAAACAATCTCATTTTCAATATCATTTTCGAGTGAATGTACCGATCATAAATATTTTGCATGTATCTTCCTTAAAGAAGCATATATGTGTTATATTGCTTTTCTTCTGAAGGATTCCTTTTTTTACCAGCTTTTGTGTATGTATTTATTATCAATTTGCAAGGATGCCAGTTTAGCATTGATGCATACAAATTAGATACCACATAGATAGGAAGCAAAATCATTTATTAACAAAATAGATCAACTGAATAGAGCATCTCCCTCACAGCTCTAAAAGAGAGTTTTCCTATTGCTTTATATACTGTAGCATTAGCTGCATCCAATTTATTGTACATTAAGAACAATTTACTTTCATTCCACTTAAAATATTCAGGGTTTACCTGAAGATTTAAAATATGTAGCCACAAAGTAAAATGTGTGAAGAATACGTGAGTGTGGGAGAATATAATCACACACACACTCACACACACACACACACACACACACACACACACACACACACATACAGAGAGAGGGGGGGAAGAGATGTGAATTTCTTAGCCTTTCTTTTTTAGAAAAAGAGCTCTAAAGTTTCCATTATCCATTCTGTCAGGTAGCAAATATCTTCTCAGTGTAACTCCAGACATTAAATCTGTCAAGAGGAATGCAGTAAAATAAATGTCTGGGATACCTTCATAAACAAAAATCTTATTTCCATAATTCATACAGCTGGCTGGCATTTATTGGCACGTCAGGTGCAATGGGGACATTTCAGGAACATTAACATGTACAGCATCATTTGTCAACAAAGCAACAATGTAAGCAAATCGTTCAGAACTCATACAGATTTACAGCTTTCTCTGCCAGCTGCTAATTACGGTGTGTTCTGCCTATTTGGTAGGGGCTTTTTTTATTGGAAAATGACAAAGGGGTTATAGTATCCCAGTTTGGAATATAGATGTGGCGTTTTAGTAATAATGTAAGTGGTAATATGACCACGCAGCTTTGGAGTTTGGATCTAGTTTCACTAGTCCTTAATTGATCCATTTTGATTGATGAAGAAGACATAGAAATTTGCAGTGGCATTTGGTTACTGATGTATGTAACCTCTGCAGACAAAGAAATCATATCAAAAAGAAGTGGGGGGGTTGTGTGTGTGTGTATGTGTGTGTTGTGTTAGGTATGTATTTGTATATTTGTCTACGTATTTTTACACGCCTAATACCTAGTCTAATATGTAGTCACTTCTCTGAGTAAATACATGTTGATTGCAGCCATGTTTATGATAAGTTATAAATTACCAATTGACAAATGGATTGGAACATGCTGCATCCATTTAAATAAATTATGAATATAAAATCTGCCACAGTTGAAAATGATACAGAGGCATCACATATAAGAAGAATGAGGATACTGGATTTGAAGGAAAATAAAGGAAGTAGAATTTTTTTCCAGCCATCTTCCATTGTTATGATTTTATATTCTCCATCAATAAAGAAATATATATTGTAAAACAAATGCATGAAATAAAGAGACATTTCCCAAAGTTGCCAAAATTTATATTGACTATTGCTTTGTTAGGATTACCAGCACTTGCAACTTTAATACATGTGTTTTTTTAAAAAATCTGTCAAAGCTAAATAAAAATATTTTACCAATATTTTATTTTAGATAATAGAATGCTGTCATCTAAATAAATATTCAGATACAAAATAAATTCTTAGATAATTTTATCTATCATTTAAATATCTGAATGTAAGTATTCAAAGTAAACATTTTGACCACATAATTTAATAGGCAGCTTGATGGATTAATTACTTGCCAATTTACATATATTTTTAAACATTGTAAATTTAGATACAGGAGTATGCGGTTTAATGTAAGGAAACATTGTCTGGTGCCAATCTTATTAAAATCTTTGAAAGCCATGTTTTCTAAGGGTTTTCAAAATGTTAACTGAAAATGGGGGTGCATATCCACCTGTTCATTTCAACAGTTTAATTTGAAATATAACGAAAAAGGAAAGGGTATCTAAAATGTAATAAATAACTCTCAATATAAAACAGTCGCACAGGCAGACATTGGACTTTGAATTGTGTTGTATAGTACAAAGTATAATAGTAACAGCAATATAGCATAACGTAATCCTAACCCAATGCAAAATAATCTGTGTTTAAACTTGAGTGACTCTAGTGAAACATAAATTTTGAGGGAATTTGTGTGAATGAGATAAGGTATAAAATAAAGTATAAAAGTAATTTATCACTGTTTATAAACAATATAATAGTAAATAGAGAATTTAGGAAAGTTATTTTGAAGTTTTAGAAGTAACTAAAAGAGAGGGAAGGCAATAAATGTAGGTATACAATAAACTTTATGCCATGTCTCTCTATGTCTGTCTCTTATATTTCATCTTTGATTCCTGAATCATTAATAAATCATGCCCTACTATTTTCAAATATTTAATTTGAAGGAAACTGGTGAGAGTATATTTTTTTCTGTTTCTTTCCATTTCAGATTGCTACATTTAAACTTTTATTACAGTTTCCATAGAAGATATTTCCTTTGCTCCTCCCTTTTGCAAACTGTTTGTACATCCTGGCATCTGTTTGAGACTGTTCTGCAGCAGACACTATTGTTAGTTTAACGACACAATGAATTTATACAGGATGATTTAAAACTACCCTGGAAAAAGGGAAGAAGACAAGTATTGGCCTCTAGTATTTTGCTAGATTTGGATACCTGTCCCCTGTGATTATTCCTGCCAGTCTGGAATTTGTTGGGGAGGCCCTCAGAGAAGAGGAGGAGAGGGGATTTTAATGTATGATTGTTGGTATTGCATATTAGTCCTTTGTAACCTGAAGGGACTCTTCCTGAAACTATAAATAAGTAACAAACATAATGGAATCCATTAAATTATAATATATCATGCATAGACCTTAGTATTCTGTACCGATCAGGTGTTTTACGATAAAAAAACAGGCTTAAGATTACAGAATGTGCATAGCAGTGAATTATGCTGCATAGCAACATAGAGGAAATGAAAAAGTATACAAAACTGTCAATAAAATTTACAATAGAATTTTCAGTAATATCTGACATAATGGAGCTAATGTAGAATATTGGAGAAAATAAGAGCAATAAATTATGATGTTATGCACACTTTTAAACTTAAAAAAACTTTACTTAATTTCTATAGGCTTAACTATTTTATTTGTACATTGTTCTTCAGATTGCCTTCCAGATTCCATTTATATTCCCTTGTCTAATAATAACGGTTATTATCTGATATCCATATTTAATTTTATTATGTCACCATCCCTGTTAAAAAAGGATGTTCTTTTCAAACATTTTAATGCATTTATTATTTCACTGATCATCAGTTAAAGCCAATTTTCTCCTTTATTGGATCTCAATTATAAATCAACTAGTCATTGTATGGGATACTGTATATGAACATACAGTATATCATTATGATGTATCCTATAATAATGTATCTTGGGTTTGAAGACTGAAGATAGTGGTTTAAATTGCTGAGACAGAGAAAAATGGGGAACATCTGTTAATCACAGATAGAGAAGAGTTTTAGTGAAGTTTGTCATGTGTATTTGATAGAATGAACCCACTGCACAATTTTCTGTTCTCTTTTACTTGTGCAACATGCCTTTTATGTTTTTTTTTTAAAGAAATCTGACCATTTATTAAGAAATGAGACTAGAAGAGTCCCAGGTTAGCACCACCTTCTCTTAAGATATCAAGAGACAATAATGGCAGAGTAAGAGAAGTGAAAAAATGGTACTTACTGAAACAGTCTAAGCCATTAACCCATACTTGTAAGGGACAGAAATTGGGGAAAAAAAGAATATGTAAACTGAGGAATGCTTGAAATTCCTGACACTAATTAATTGTATATGTATTATGATGTGACCTACAGTTATATATTCTGGGTTAGAAGGCCTAAGTTAGTGGTTTAGGATGTGTGAAGACAGAAAACAAAGTATGGCAAAGTTATTAAAAGCATCAGGCTAGAAACTGGGAGACTGCTGTGAATTCTAGTCCCAAGTTAGGCACAAAGCCAACTGAGTGACTTTGAGCCACTCAATCTCTCATAGCCATAAGAAGCAGACAAGGGTATAAATCACTTCTGAAAATTCTTGCCAAGAACCCCCCCCCCAAAAAAAAACCCACCACCACCACCAATAGCAATGTAGAGTTTATGTGTCTACCACATCTTCACAGCATTTAGTAAATCTAGTCAAACTAAATAAGAAAAATTCAACATTCTCACTCTATGTACTCATTTAATGTATTTGCCACCCAGCCAGTGGTGGGTTGCAGGTGATACACCCCGGTACAGTCATACCAGAGCCAGCCTGGAGCACCGTATACTGTTTCGGTACGGTGGTCTGGAGGGTCCACCCACCTTCCCTCACTTCTTACCATCCTTTTACATCTTCAGCCCTTCCGTGCATGCACGCAGCATGTACAGCGCTTGCGCGATGCTCCATTGAGCAGCTGGAGCATCACAGAGGCTTGCAGAAGCGCCAAGACACATGTGCACACTGTGTGCATGTGCATGTGCACATGTGCTGCACACTTCCACATGGACGCTGGCAAGCCCATTCAAACCGTACTGGTTGGAACGGAATCCGCAACCCACCACTGCACCCAGCTCACTATTGCGTGACTTTTTACCATCTTCATGAGTGCTCATCCATATTTTCAGGTCTTTAACCGAGGTCCTTCTATAAGTGTCATCATCAGCTGAACTACTGTCAGAAGATACAAAAGAAAGAAAATAACCTAGCAGTGGCATTCTGCCTGGAGAAAGACCCATTCTTGGTGGATTCTTTTTCTAATTTCAATTTTATGATAGGGCAAATATATTACTTATGTATTTTCATTGCACAGCTATACTAAAGAAATCAACCTGGTAATTTCTAGTCATTTTTGCATTATAATTTTCACAATCTCTTGTCACTGACAATGCTGGAGGAACTACTAAAAATCCAAGCCCCCAAACTTCTTAAGTACATGAAATTGTCTGCAAAGTATGCCTTATGTTGTCACTATTGAATTATAGCATCCATTTTTTAAAAATAGAATATTTATCATCAAATTTTCCTCTGCCTTCAAAAAAACAAAAATCTTCATTGTGTCATGTTTTCTAAAAACACTGCTATTCCACAACTTGTCAGAGGGCCTCATGAGAGTAGTTCACATATTGCTCCATTCCACTATTTTTTATCTAATTCATTGCTTAATCTCATCATTTATTTTAGCATCAAATTTACATTAAAATGATGGGATCCAATCTGGTTTTTTGCTTCCCTTGTAGCTCTTAAATCCACTTACTGTAAAATCCAGATTTAGTATAGTGGGAATAAGGAATCCTTATGGGAAGAAATAATGTTAAGGAGAACTTCAATTTTAGTATATGAAAAATCAGACTTTTTTCCAAAGCATTCATATTGGGATTCTAATTTATTTTCTAATATATAGCATGTTCTAAAACAAATATTGCACATGCTCTCAGATGTTGGGAGCAGGCTATATATCTTTTGCTTCATGGTTCTTTTCATAAATTTTACGTGTCTTCTTTTGCAATATTCCATTATCTATATTTTCAAAAATCCCCTTATAAATCATCGCTATTTCCCCATTTTAACAATATTTGTAAATATTAAAAAGTGGAAATCTCCAGCGATGTTTTGAAGCTACTGACCTAGTGATTGAAGTTCAGCCACAGAACAGTTATGGAAATTCTGCATTCAGATTCTGATAATTGCCCTCAATTCTTTGGGCAAGCGAAGAAAAGCTGTACAAGAATCCTGATAATTCCTGCCAACAGGGCTGGAGAAGGAGTTGCTCTTCCCCGCTAACAACATATCCTTGGAAGTTTCTCTTTAAATTGCAAATACGGAATTCCACTTTTGCCATCGGCAAACCATAAACTAAAGCATATATAAAAATAACCCCGTTCCTTCCATTCTCCATCAAGTGGTATTTCATGGAAACAGATACTCCTCCTTTCTGTTCTTTGCTTTACTTGTTTAAAACCTGATTTATTTTTCTTCTAGTACTTCCTTAATTAGCTCCAAGGCATAATCGTGGCAGCTTAGGAGAATGTCTTAAATTCTATGCTTCATCCTGAAATAGTCAAATTAAAGCACATCTGAACACATACATCCTGCTTTTTCTGCAGCACTGAAAACTAATAGGAACCGGCTACTCTTGAGTATGAACTCAAGCAGAAACTCAGCCAGTATTTTTCTTTTCTTTCTGACAAGGCAAAACTACCCTAACTTCCTGGCCTCATACCTGTCAGTGACCAAAACATCTAACAGCCAACTGGCATCTTACTTTTCTTACTTTTACTGCTGTTTCTCCTTATATCTTCACTTTAGTGGAGCTCTTAGAGAAGTAGACAGAGTTAGCCAATAGTAGCAGCATTTGATTTGCATGAAACGCTTTGACAACAGGCGTTGGAGAAGAAAGTTAAGAGAGGGGGGGGAATCATCAAATGCACTTAAAAGAATACATTTTATCTCCATTTCTTATGTACGATACAATTTTAATTTTGGTGTCACCATAATTCTCGGGATGTCAAAAATACAGAGCAATATAAACCAATGTGACAGGCAATTTATTTGTCATCCATCTTCTCGGTTTCTGCTGTAGCTGCCATCAACACGCATAGTATAAGAGGGGGAAAAACGAGGACAGGGACAGAGAAATTTTGAAATGTTTGGAAGGTGTGGCTTTTTAGATGCAGTCTCTGAAATATATGACAGATCCAGCTAAAACTGGACAGTTGGAGGATAAGATTATCTGTTTTCTGTGCTTCTGATTTAATAACATGTTTTCTCTTTGCCATAGTTCTAATGCTCAAAATAAATGCTCAAAGTGCTAACCATTAAAAGATTTATGTAAATAGACTTAGGATGAAATACATTTCAAGCAGCGGAGATTGCCTGGCACAATTATTTCTTTTTAAAGTGAGTGCTACACCTATCATCTGTCATTGGCAGAAAAGTAGCACTTTTACCTTAGCACTGCCTAAACACTAAGGCAGAGTAGTCTTCTGGATGCCACCCAAAAAACAATCTTACAATGGATCTGTCAGCAGGAGGTGGCTGTATCTGTGGAGGAAATAGAGCTGCAAAGTGCTACTTTGTGCAGGATAGTCCTTATTTTAATAGGATGCAGAAAATGCATCAGATCGAATCGGCTGAGAAAATTATAACAGACTGCTTTCAGTTTTACCTGTATGCATCCCTTGCCTTGTCAGAAAGGTAATCATAGGATGCTTTAGAATTTTGTGACTCCTTGGAGGCTGGCAAAGCTGTAAAGTGGATTCTACAATGCAGCTCCACAGAATCAAATGCCTATAGATTTGAAGGCTTATTTGATAAGCAAGCCAAATATCGCTTATTGATATGGTGCAGTTTGCTGGGGTAGTCAATTGTGTACCAGTGGATAGAAAAAGAATGAATCCGCTCCAGGCAGGCAATAGGCCTCAGTGAGTCATGTCATGTGAAGGAGATTTCTGATATTCTTTATCTCCATGCACAGCCTGCGAAACAAGAGCACTACTGTCTTCTGCTGGCACAGGGAGTTACCTCGGGCTATGCTGGAAAATGCTTCCCCTGCCCCTATTTTTAGACCTGACTCATTCTGAGCCACTAAATGAAATGTATTATTGAGAATACAGGCACCACTTTGTTGTCATCCTCATGAGAAGGCAACACTATAACCTGTTTGGATACAGCTGCAGACCACCTGTAGGGAAAGTCAAATTAGGGAGAGACCCTACTGTTCTCTGCATTAATGCTTTTTGTATTGTTGTTTGACTTTTCTTCCCCTTCTCCGTATCGTTCTCAAATAAGGACACGGGGAGCATATTTTAAGACCTTCTGTCCCTTTAAGGCATCTTCTGATTGAAAGAACTCCTGAATTTGAAAGGCTATAACAACTCCCCAGATGCAAAGAGAAAGAGAGAGGAGGAGGAGGGGGAAAGACCTGTTAGTGAATTTTCATTTTTGTTTTCTTTTGGACATCTCTTCTTTGGATAAACTCTTAGAAGGCACGCATAGCTCTTGAAAGGCAATTGAAAAGGTTTATATAGAGGGTCAGGGAAAACGCTTCCTTTTAAGAATAACAGCAACTCTTATTATAACTGTTTTATCAGTCTCATATAGAAAACCTCCAGGGGTGGAACAGTGAGTTGTGCAGTGCCACATAACTTGCATATAAAAGACAAGTAGGAATGTAACCAGTATTCTTATATATTGACATGATAGATGGTTATTCATGCTTGGGGAGACGGGCATTTGAAAGCACGGTTTTTTCACAGCACTTTTAATAAGCAATGCATTTGATAAGCATGATTTCATTCCCATTTGCAATGGACATTTATTGTATCAATTTTGCAGTTTTGGGAAGTTTTTAAAATGTGTCCTGCCCAAGGCCACTTAGTGAAAACACAGTAGAATTTAAACTGGGGTCATGCTTCCATATATATTGTATACCACTAGAATTGGAGAAGCTGATCTCTATTGCTGGAGTATTCCCAGGATAGCATAATCTGGGGAGTATAGTATGCAGCTCTCAAAAAAATGTGCCAAATAATCTTAAGTAAACTTAACCTGTGCTAATGATATGTTCCATTAATGTTAATTCAACCCAGTGAAAATATGCTCTGATTAAATTAAGGGCCTTTTAATATCAATGGTCTTCGGTATCCCAGTGCAGCTAGAATATGGTACCTATGGACTTTTGAACTATCTTATCAAACTTTCCCATTACCTTACATTTCTTTAAAGATAAGCCACTTAGGGGAAGATGAGAAAGGATAACCATGAAACTCAGAACATCATTGGTTTAGGAATGAAAGAGAGATTGGTGGAAATTCTAATGAAAAATTCACGGTATATATTAAATACAATAATTTATATTGTGTGAGATAAATTTACCCCCAAAAAATCCAGTTCGATTTAAGTACTAATTATTGCTAAAGTAAAAGATAGTATGACTCTGCCCTTCAGAATTGCTCTTGAATTGACTAATTAAATGGATTGGTTAAATACACCTTTACTAGCTGGAAAAGTTTCAAAGTTCAGTTGCATGAAATATATGTAGATGAAAAATCTATATTGTTCCCCATATTTACACTCGATCACAGTTTTTACAAAACATATTTTCTAAGATACCTGCAGTGGCATCAGTCATCAATCCCAGTGATGGGATTCAAAATTTTTTATTACCGGTTATCTGGGTGTGGCTTAGTGGGCATGGCTTGGTGAGCATGGCAGGGGAAGGATACTGTAAAATCCCCATTTCCTCGCGATCAAGTGGGATTTGTGAGGCAGAGAATAGATGGGGGCAGGGGCAGTCAGAGGTGGTATTTACTGGTTCTCTGAACTACTCAAAATTTCCGCTACCGGTTTTCCAGAACTGGTCAGAACCTGCTGAACACCATCTCTGTTCCATCCGTTACTGTTTTTTTTAAACAGTCATTCTGCTTTTATTGTTGATATTTGCTTTGCTATTTATAAAGACTATGTCATAAAATGTTACTGGTGGTGGTGAAGAGGAGGAGTAAAATCATCGAATTGATCAATTTGATTTGATAATTTTTTTGTTAATGAAGAAAAATGACAAACAAATCAAGCTATAATCTCATCTTGCTGTTTTTATATGCCTTTGAAGAATTTCCTGACCTAACTTTGAGGTGAAAATAACAGCAAGAGAGCATTTCAAGGGTCAAGGCTTGCATTGTTCCTTTGATGGAATCCTCACTGAATTAACAAAGGGATTTTTAGTGTAGTGACAGGCAGGATCCAGAAAATGCATACTTTGCTCAAATGCATAGTGCAACAAGACATAGTGAAATTTTCACTTTGGGATAGTTGGCAGTAGGTTAAATAGATGAAGGAAAGGATTCAAGGGCATGTGCTCGTCAAATGCTATGTTATACAGTTCTAACCATAGAAATTAAGAAACAACCCCATTGATTTTAATGTGATATGCTTCTTAGATTGCATCATAGCCACCATGATTTTGCAAGTGATCCAGTTCAACTCTATTAAAAGTGCTTTACCTACATGGAGCCATGCAGAGGCTTTCAGATCTAATGTTCTGTCAATAATCTTTTAAGCCATTCTGATAAACAGGCTCAGATTGTTCTTTGTAAAATTAATGAGTTATTTTCTGTCTGTCAAGATACAATTAACTTACAATATGCTTTAAAGCACTTAATGAATTATACAATAATGATGAATTAACGCAAATCAATGAAACACAATTCAGATAGACAGAATCATATATCGTTCGTGTGTTATACAAGTCCGTCAAGATACAAACCTCTTGTGGGAAGGAGAATTTAGCTCTAAACTCTAAACCCACTAAATCAGACAGCATGCTCTTTTAATAAATCCAGTATAAAAATGTGCATAATTCCAAAGAGATCACATTTCACATAATTAAAAGCAAGTGTTATATAAAGTCTATATAGCCTTATACTACGAATATCAAAAAGACTGCAAAGCATTAGCATGAGCCATTTCGTGCTGATTTCTCTTTTTCAGGCTGATGATTACAGGTCTATTTGACTTCTGCACATTGCCCATTCTTGTCTTAATGCTTGATAGAAAGCAAGCATTGCAGCAAAGCACGAGAGAGGAAGAGAACATTTTTTGGTGGGGGGAAAAAAACCCATGTGGCCAAACAGCCCTTAGAAGTCCCAATTCAGCTAGCGTGTTCTATGATCCAGTCTTGGAATGTGGTCTTGCCGTCGCAAAGACTATCTGCCATAGCTTCCCAGATTCTATTATGCCTGGAGGATACCACGAAAACAAGGGCAGCCTTGTTAACAAGTAGAAAAGTCTCAAAAACCCCAAACAGGATCCTGATATAAATTATCATTTAGATGCACAGAGCCATGTTCATAGCCACACTAATGTAATTCATTTACATCCAGCCATTACTTATCTTCACCAGCGCTACGAAGTTCAGGAATGCAGCTGCCTTATGCCTTGTGACTCCTGAGGTTAGGGAAGAATGACATCACTGAATTTAAGCACATTACCATGCTGACATTGTGGCACCTTGTTTTCTTGCTGCCAGATAGTGCTGGGATTGTTTTCTACCCCCTGTCCTTCTTAAGAATACCTTTTTCTATCCTTTCATGCAGCTGCTGTGAGAAGGGTTGCAAATGTCACTTCAACTAATGATGAATGATGCTTGACCCTGAGACCGGTTATCCTGAATTTAATGCAACACTAGATTAATATGAAAGATCTTGCCTAGAAAGGCTTCAGCTATTATGAACACCACGGAAATGATAACACATTAAGCAGTAGGAACTAATCCTCCCACTTTTCCGTGCTTTTCACATTCAGATGATATTATTTTCTCAAAATTTTAGTCCGTTTTAAGGACTAAAACATTCTTGCCAAGCAAATTGTTATTTAGCACTAATGGATTACTGGAATTGCCACTTTCCTGCAAACCTTCTTTTGTATACATATAATTAATAGCATAAATCAATACATGGAGGGAAGGTAACAACTAGAAGGGGGCTGCAGAAATTTTCAACCAAAGAACTTCTAGTATTTTTATTTTGAAAACAATGTTCAGAGTCATACGTTTTAATCTTATCATGTTAGTGTAGTCATAGATCATACTTTTTTAAAAAAAATGGATGAAGTGCTTCATAGACAGCTAATACATAAATAACCCGGCTGGTGATTTCACAACCATCAGAATCAACACCTGTTTTGATTAGCATTCAGATTTGTTCTTTTATAAAGAATGATAATCCTGTTGCAGTTACATTACAGTTTTAAAGCTTTGAATTTCCATCTGTACCCTATATTATGATGTTCCAGGATTGTTATGAGTTAATTATGTTAACTTTGGAAACATTGCTTGCATTTAGAATGAAAAACTTCAGCTTGAATAGACAGAAAAGCAGATGCTATCTTTCTTTCAACTGCTTTGTTGTCTGCTTGCCTCAAAACTTAGAATTCTGTATCCCAAAGAAAACATAAATCCCCAGTTCGGATTTAATATTACCAAATGCAATTACACATTCAGTCTCTTCAAATGCTGATCAATCAGTATTGAGATCTATACATGTCCCTGTTAAAATCCATCAGTAGGTGGGAGAATTGCCCACTAAACTTGAGAAAGGCAGCTTCTTTGTCTTATAATATAAAAATCAGACATGCATAATCTATTGAAAAGCTAATGCTTCCTTGTGCCAGTTTTTATATATTTCTTACATTTTTCATATTGGAAATAATATTACAATTTCAATTCTATTGGTTTATAAATGATCATAGTATCAATCTACATTTGGCTTTAAATTTTCATGTCTGTATGTGTGGATAGATAGACAGGGAGATAGATAGATAGATAGATAGATAGATAGATAGATAGATAGATAGATAGATAGATAGATAGATAGATAGATAGATAGATAGATAGATAGATAGATGATTGATAGATAGATAGATAGATAGATAGATAGATAGATAGATAGATAGATAGATAGATAGGATCAGAATATGTCCATTTCCTTTTCATATAAGAAATAAGAAAAATAATATTGCATCAGAGATAAATTTGATGAGTCCAAACTTGTGATAAGTTACAACTTTGGGAAATATGCATAACATCACTGTATTAAAAAATCCATGCAAAATATGTACGAAAAGAAAAAAAAATACAAAAATAAGGGAAATTCCTTGCAAGCCTCTGAATGTTTTTGAAATAAATGTGTACAAAACTTTTAGTGCAAAAGGTTTATTTTTTAATCCATAACCTCAAATTAATGTCAAATCTGCCTTAATAAATGTATGAATGAGAAATATGAGTGGAACCAAAATTGACGGATTCACCATCCTGTGTAAGTTATGAAATAAAGTATGCTACAGATGCTCTCTTGCTACAATAATAATAAATGAGCATGGGTTTGCACCATTTTTATTGAGGAAAAAACCAAAAATGGTATTTTGATTTTAGTCTTATAAATACCTCAGTGAAATAGTGAAAATAGGCAACAGGCAACATTAGTCTTCTGAAAATAATGTCATATACTATGCAAATACTAAGTATTCATTTTGAAAGGTAATGACTGAATTTTTTTTAAAAAAAACTGGTCAGTAGAAGTACCACTGATTTATGAAGATTAATGGACAAGAGATCAGTAGGAATCAACAGTGAACAGTAATGCCTGAATGAATTTCTTCAGATTTTTTTAAAAAATCAGCTACTATCCCCATATTTAAAGGAAGAATCTTAGCAATTTCTTACTTGGTCCTGAATTAGGGGGCAGTAATTAATTAAAAATAATATATTTTGGTCCAATATCTGGTCCATTTCAGCACTGGCAATATTGACTGTCCTCAGTTTTATATTCAGTTTGTGAAATTAGAGCTATTTTATGTTTTTAACTACTGTTTACCTCTAAAATCATGCTGTTGAAAATGAGTGGCTTATAAAGTGAAACAATTGAATGGTTTGAGAGGATAAGATGCCCTACAGGCATATGGTCGGTTTTCCTTTATTTTACAACAATCCCTGATCAAAAATGTGTGTGTGTGTGTGTGTGTGTGTGTGTGCACGCGCTAATATGCATGTATGTGTGTATTTAGAGTTTTAGAGTTAATTCAGAAATTTGCAAAACTATTTTATGTGATAGTGGCTAATTATTATTCTAATACCTTAATTTATTGAGCAGGAGTAGATTAATTAATTAATTGTTATGTGATACTTCTCTTATGAATTATAACTGAAGTATAGTACACCTTCTGACCTTCTGTTATCAGTTTCTAGTTAAAATGAAATCTTTAAGAGGTTGTATATGTCCAACTAGTTGGTTAAAAGCCACATTGGTAGACCTTCAGGGAAATTAGCAATGCAAAACCTTCCCATAGCACCTTTATGGAATAATTGAGAAGCACCAGTACACAAAGGCAACCACAATTTGTCATAATGCCTTTAATGTTCAAACATAAATTGTTGCACAAAGTACATGAGGCACAGAGTTTGTGTGGTGACATACACTGAGCTCTTGCCTCCCTCTCTAATATGGACGCCCATGTTGGTGATGGCTCATCTTCACAGACTTTATGGTAGCAATTTTCATAACAGTGTATCAGGAAATGCCCTTAAAAGATACAGAAAGAGCTTTTTCACATATCACTGGAGAAAATTTTGGTGGAATTTCTGTGTTTGAATTCTTCAAATGTACTTGGTTTGATGAATCCAACCAAGAAAAGCTGCAAAAACTTTGTTCAGTCTCAAAAACCATTTTTGATACAATGATTACTTCCTTAAAAAAATACACCTGATAGGGTTTTGTTTGATATAGTAAGTCATTAGAAATGGCAATATGGGAACTAGCAGTTCAACCATAAAAGCCTAATAGTAAAAGATTATGATTAATCCTCAAGGTTTTATACCTGAATATTTCCCCCCTAATTATCATAGTGGCTCTTGTACAATGAAATTTATTGAACAAAAATGTTCCATAATATTAAGAACAGAGGTAGCTACATTCCTTTCATAACACTAAGAAATGAAATAGTTTTATACATAATCTTTCTGTGTGCATCATTTACATCAGGGCTGTCAAACTTCTGGCCCATAGGCCGGATGTGTCATGTGCTGGACACACCTCCACCCGGTTTAGCGAAGGGGGAGAAAGTACTGATCATCACATGACACCGCTATGATGATGTTAGTTTGACACCCCTGATTTAGATGGACAACATTGAGTATTTTTCTTAGCTTTCTGAATTTTTGAGAAGTCATACCTAAGATGTGCATGCTTTCACCCTAACTTAAAGGTCTCTCATGCAGGAGAGTTGCATGGCAAGGCTATTTGAAGGTATAGATGCCAGTTACAAATGCAAATTAATCCCACTTTTCCAAATAGTGAAAAGAGACCTTGGATTTGGGGAAGAATTTAGGATGCTTTTCTGAAGCTGTGAGATATGCAGCTAGAAAAGACCCCACAAAAAGGTATGGATTGTATTTCTGTCTGGCTGCCGTGGGGCTTCAAAAGATTATTGTGGCCCATTTAATTAATTTCCTCTCTAACTTCTGAGTCTCGTAGCTTCACACACATCTCTGTACAATCTCATAGCGTTCTTCAGATTCTGCTACAGATAGACAGAAATTCACTGGAAGTGCTTTCCCAAATGCGAGCAGACAAATTGCAGATTTCCACCCCCTAATCTCTTCTCATTTGCACCTTTCAGAATGTGGACTGTGTGCTCCAAATTGCTTATCTTCAAATACTATAAAATACTCATTATGTAATTAATGTTTAGATTTCTATCTCCATCTTTCTCCAGGAGCTTAAAACAGCTTACATGGGGATTTCTTTCATTTTATCCCTTTAACAACAAATGTGTAAAATAGGTTGAGTGACTCAGAATGTTTCCTTGTATAAATTAAAAGGTAGTCTTCTCTGTTTGGGATCATCACCCTAACCACTATATCTTACTGGTTTGCTATTCCTCTTCCTCAGCAATCAATTAATGTTGCTTCAGATTCCCATGTTTTTTTTCTTTTTTAAGAGTGAGTTGTAGACTTTCAAGAAGGAAAATATAGGCAGGCATTGTTCTGCCCATTTTGTAACAAAAACCTATCATTGTGTTTCATTGTTTTCAACCAATGAATGAACAATGGCAGCAGCGGCTGGCATGCATACTGTCTGAAGGGAGACTTTTTTTTCAAATAATAATAATCTTCCTTATTTTTATTTTTATTTTAAATCCAGAAATATAGAGCTTTGATATAACTGTGGAAATTTGAATTCATTCAAAGTTGGCATTGTTCAAGATGGAATTCTGCTCTTTCAACTAGCACTTCACAATTACCAGTGGAATGCATATCCTCTTCACAGAAAAGACCAAGCCAAAAACAGAGTTGTGTAGTTCTGCCTTTTTAAATCTCTTACTCTAACTGCTCTTTTTACAGAACAGCTGGTATCCTTTTCTTTTATATTTCTTCTATTTTGAAAACATCTGAAGGAGTTCCTTGTGTTGTTCTCTGCATTCTCTGCTAAAATCACTTTTTTTTTTTTAAAAAAAAGGGATTTCTCTCCATTCCTGGATACACTTTTTCTTACTGACTTGTTTGGCTTCCTATATGCACCTTTTCTATTGTCAGATTTTCACTATTTTGTGTGTGTGTCTGTGTGTGTGTGTGTGTCTGTGTGTCTGTGTGTCTGTGTGTCTGTGTGTCTGTGTGTCTGTGTGTCTGTGTGTCTGTGTAATTAAACTGTTTTACAGTAGTTACACAGATGTTTGTCTATGCTCAGTTTTAGTTTCCTTCCAACATTACATTGTCACTTTTGTAGAAGATTCCCTCTACTGTAACTTTTTCTACTGAATGTTCCCTGTCAGCTAAGGGTATCTAATTCCCTTATGCCTTCTTACTTCTGAAGGACAGCAAAACAGTCAAGAATTTTCTGGTCTTGTTCAATAGACTTTGTTTCTAGGAGATGTCAGCAAAGTTAAAATCTATCATGTTCTTGGAGGGTGGGGGTGGGTGGATAATCCATATCTTAGTTTGCTGGTCGATAGGGGATATGAATAATGGTGTTGTTTTAATTCCCCTCCCCTCACTTATTTTAATCCAAATACTCTTGATAATCAAACCTATTCCTTTATTTTTTGAATTCTTGAGCAGGTATGATCGGCTTTTTTAATATTGAAGTGCCACTTCTTGTTTCCTATATTCTGGCATTAATGTTTTAAAAACCTGGGATTTTACACTAAGTCATAACAGATCTCTTGGTGTTTTTTTTTTTTAAATCTCCCTGTAGATACCTGTGCTGTCACCAGAACTCTTTTCTTCTTGGCTGTATCACAAGCATTATTTATCTGTGTTCTGACTTTTCTCCTTTCTTCCTAGCACTCAGTCAGTTTCGCTAAGCAGAGGAAATTAAAATTCTAACTTTCAGTTTTGGGTTAAAGTCAATTTGAATAAGATGTATACCTGGAAGAAAGTCATGGTGAATTCTGTGGGGCTTCCTTTCAGTAAACATGCAAAGGTTACCTAAACACCCCTTCCTCCAAAGTATGCAAGATTGGAAGCACATTTCACCTGGAATTAAAATTTAAAAAAATATCTTTGATTTATTTGGTCTTTGATTTTTTATTAATCTTTGATTCAGAGTAAATGAATCGTGTGTGTGTGTGTGTGTGTGTGTGTGTGTATGTATGTATGTATGTATGTATGTATGTATGTATGTATGTATATATATATATATATATCCCTCCCCTCCCCCCTCCTTCCTCCTCTTTCTCCCTCCCCTCCCTTCCTCTCCCTCCCCCCCTCTCCCTGAAATACTTCTGTATCTAGTCAGCCAATATGCAGATAACCAGGGAAGGAAAGATATAAAGAAGCTCTTTAGGTTAGGTTTAGTTTATTGGATTTATATGCTGCCCTTCTCCCAAGGACTAGGGCGGCGTACAACATAAAAGAAAACACATATTACAAAAATTAAAAGGGTCATTAAATAAAGTATCCAAAAAAACCTAATTGATATTTACAATAAACTTTTAAAAATTAAATTAAAATTAACAACCAAATTAATCCTGTATTTTGTTCTATTTAGGCCAGGCCGGCTTGCTGGAAAAGCCAACTTTTTAGGGTGCATCGGAAGGACCAGAGGTCGAGGATTATGCAAAGCTCCGGGGGCAGCTCATTCCAGAGGGAAGGTGCTCCCACAGAGAACGCTCTCCCCCTGGGGGTCGCTAGCCGACATGGTCTGGCCGACGGCACCCTGAGAAGACCAACTCTGTGGGATCGCACTGGACTGTGGGAGGCTACTGGTGGCAGTAGGTGGTCTCGCAGGTACCCTGAGCCTAAGCCATGGAGTGCTTTAAAGGTCATAATTAGTACCTTGAATCGCACCTGGAAGACAACCGGCAACCAGTGCAGGCTGCCTAAAAGGGGTGTAACATGGGAGCACCTAGGTACCCCCATGATAATCCGCACGGCCACATTCTGGACTAGCTGAAGCCTCCGGGTGCTCTTCAATGGCAGCCCCATGTAGAGAGTGTTGTAGTAGTCCAGGCGAGAAAGCACGAGGGCATGAGTGATTGTGCACAGAGCATCCCAATCCAGAAAGGGGCACAACTGACGTATCAGGCAAACCTGGTAAAAGGCCCTCCTGGTCATGGCCGTCAGGTGTTCTTCTAAACTAAGCCACATATCCAGGAGGACTCCCAGATTGCGAGCCCTCTCTGAGGGAGGTAAAGTTTCTCCCCCTATCATCAAAGATGGAACAAGATGCACAAATCGGGATGCCGGAAACCACAGCCACTCAGTCTTGGAGGGATTGCACTTGAGCCTGTTCCTCCCCATCCTCTTAACCCTCCCCTCCATTTAATGATCATCTTTCCATCCTCTTACCCATACCTAACCCGCCCCCATATAATGGTCATCTTTCCAGCCTAAATCTGGTAGCTGAAACTATTGATAGAAACTATTTTTACTTTATTTTAATTTCCATACCTATCTTTCTCCTTCCAAGAAGTGTTTTCAGTTTTGGGTCCAATATTCTAGGGAAAATGTTTTTAAGAGAATTACAAGGACAACTATCCTAGTCAGTAGTTCACCCGCATTAAATGAGCAGTTTTTGTTGTTGTAGCTTTAAATGCCATTATACTTTTATTGTTAGTAAAGAAAAAGCCCCTTTACTAAAGTGCCGTTGATCAAAATCAAAGCTAAACTTAAAAGTTTGTTTTCTCTAAAAATATTAGTTGTTAACTGAGAGAAATACTTTCAGTTTTTAAATTGCTACATCTTGGCCAAATCTCAACTATTCTGTCCCTGATATGGCCTCTTGGTAGTAGATACCCTCAACTGCATGGTTTCCTAAATTCATGAACATAAAATATCTTCAATTTTTATGGGCAATAGCATTTTCAGAAATAAATGGCTGAAATACTAAAAAATCCTTCAATCTTGTAATTTAGACGTGCTGCTATGTATCTGTAATGACCAACAGTTGACTCATAATGCTAAATATAAATCATTATATCTCTCTTTGATTGACATGTTGGATCTTGGTGTGCCTCTTTTAGCATCAATTGTTTAAACTGGACTGCCAAAGATTTCTACATATTCTGCTTCATTTCAGAACAAGGAATTTGGAAAACATAGCTTTAGTTTTGAACAACTGGCGTAAACTATGTAGTATTGTCCACTATGTGAGACTGTTATCTAGACTTGTTTTCCTATGTTCTCATGTCTTCAGTGATTACCTTAAGGTGCTAGATCTATCCCCATGACAGTACCTCAGATCCTCATAATCTTAAACCAACAATTAGAGTCTTCAGAAGACCAAGCAAGATCAACAAGCGTGGGCAAACACAACATCATCAGCAGTATAACCATGTTGAGGACATTGTCAAGGGAAGATCCTTAACACCATTCTCTTCTATCCTCTCCTACCATGTCCCTCTACCAAATTGACATAGCACTTAAGGGACCTATTTCAGCAGTTGTTTCAGATTTGTAAAGAAGAAGGGTCCCAGAAGTTGAAATGCAGCACGAGTCAACCAAAAACAGTTAAAGTAAGGCAGAGAGTGATATTTAGTGAGCCAAACTAAACTAAAGGACAGCAAAGCTAAGAAATTAAGCTTTAGTGGCAGGCTGAAGTTCAGATCCCTTGGTTGTGATGAGGTATGGGCCTGTCTCCAATGGTGACAGTCTGGGATTTTATGATAATCCAATTAACTCTCTTTTTTGTGACACTGGTAAAGCAGTAGCTGATATTGCAATATCATTGAAGTCTTATCTCAAGATAGACAATCCAGGTGAAGCAATTATTCTGAAAGCCCAGATCAAGTATATTTTCATTCAGTAATCATCCAGTCACCTACTTCAGGCAAAGATATTTCTGTCCTTTGATATTTACATTCAACATTTGGGTATCCAAAAGCTATTGAACTCCATGGGGTTTACCGCTAAGTAGGCCTGGATAGGATGCCAGCATCGTTTGCCTGTTTGTTATATGCTAATGCAGCTTTCTTCAATTTGAAGCATAGTTCTAAACATCTGGAGAGCACCAGATGGGGAGCAGATTGTGGCTGGAAAAGGCTAGTTAATGTTTGTTAGAATATTTTAAGAAATATATTTAAGTTTGCAAAATATTATAAAAGAAACCCACCTTGTATTTAATGACAGATTTAGGGAAGATACATTTATGATAATTAAGCAGACATAAACTAAAGTCTGTACTCTGAGAATGAAGTACTGTATATAAAAAGCCCATGCATACTCATTCAGTGACATGCTGGGTGTTGAAAAAAATGGGCACAACCAGGACCACTCTCAGGTATAATTTAGATCATGTTATTAAATGCAATTAACATGGATCAATATAACTACTCTCTGGATATTTTTGCTAATGTTTTCCATCAGATTAAAAAATAGAATTTAGCAGCAATTCTGAGAGACAACAATGGCTAAATGTGCAAAATATTTATACAGCACAAGTCACAAGATATATTTCATGATCTGTATCAAGTTATACCTTCTCCAGTATATACACTATTAGTTTCTCTGCCTGGTTTTTGGGTGGGCATGGCCATGACCTAGTTGTCCTCCTGCACCATGGTGGGAGGGGGCGATTTTGCCCTTCCCAGGCTCCGGAGGCTTTCCTCGAGTACTCTGGGAGCGTGAAAACGGTCTCCCCAGGCTCTGGAGGCCAGAAACAGGCCCATTTCTGACCTTCCCAAAATTCTGGTAGGTCCATTTTTTGCCCTCCCCAAGCCTCTGTCTGTGCCCTGCACTTACCTGCATCCAAAATGGACTGCATGGGGACTCCTGGGAGAGAAGGGGTGGGCGGGTTCAGCCCGGAGTAGGATTTGGAGGTTCTCCGAACTGCACAAAACCTTACCTAGAGGTTTTCATGAACCCCTGTGAACTCCCAGCAGCCCTCCCCTGGTTTCAGCCCTTCAAGGTAGATTGGTCTAGGAAAATGTTACGCATACTACGGTAATGCTATATTTATGAAAGGTTATAGTAACAGAATCTGGCAAGTATGAGTGTGCTTCTATTAATGAGAACTAGAGAGGATCTTGTCTGAGACATTTTACTAAAGTTACGGTTCTGAACTGGACTCCAATTTCTTTTATCTGATTGTTGTCTTGAATTGTTGTCCTTCCTCTTCCTCCTCTTCCTCAAGCTTATTCCTTTTGTCAGGTGCCTTACACAGTTTATTTTCTGTTCACAATAGAAAAATATTGCATCTTCCCACGAGGTATTCCATAAATGGATGTAACATTAGACTGAAATGCAGTTGTGCAGTGTAATCCAATGAACATAGATTTAACAAGAATCAATTTTGTGTAATCCAAAACTAAATTAAAGTTAAATATTGTTAAATATCCAGTTGGATAGTATTGCTTATAGGCTCCCTTATTAACTGTGCACATACTTAGATCCTGTGAAATTGGTGATCCACATGCTAAGTATTTTAAATCATCTTGCAAATACATCTAATAAAATAATAAGGAAAACAATAATGAAAAGGAAAAATAATCTGTTTGGGGTTTTACTACTCTTGATCTTAGCCAAAAGGCCGAGAAGCTGGTCTTTGACCGTAATAAAGATTTTACTTACTTACTGTTTGGGGTTTTAAGTTTTACCTTGGTTTTTAGACATAAATCAAATATAATTATTCAATAAATAAAATGAGAAGGCAAGAGATATATGTGAAAGATAGATAGATAGATAGATAGATAGATAGATAGATAGATAGATAGATAGATAGATAGATGATAGATAGATAGATAGATAGATAGATAGATAGATAGATAGATGATAGATAGATAGATAGATAGATAGATAGATAGATAGATAGATAGATGATAGATAGATAGATAGATAGATAGATAGATAGATAGATAGATAGATAGATAGATAGATAGATAGATAGATAGATAGAATCACCCTAACTAAATTCAAGGGGGACGGACGGATGACCAAAATGTAGTTTGGAAAAAAACAGCTTTATGATACAACAAGGAAATCACTGCAGAGTGGAAAAATATCTAGTTCCATTCTCTACTAGAATTCACTAATATTTTGGGTTGTTTGCATCAACCATTGAAGCCACTGTCCATTCATTTTAATATTCATAATTTCAATGTTATGTAGCAAGCTGTCTGGTAGCATATTTTTTCCTAATGACTGCAAGAAATTATATACAGGGCTCATTATCAAGTTTTATTCTGGTTATCTCCGCTGTTCATTTTATCCCTGTAATCCCCTTGTACAATTGGTTTATTTTATTTTAGTTTATTGTCTTACACCTATTTTTGTCCATCAAAGTGGTTAAGTTACAAAGCAACATTTTAATAGGAAAATGTAAAAAAAAATCTTGCCATTGAGTTTAAATCTTACAAATGTGAATAGATTACTTATTTTTTGTTCTTTCTCTTTTTTGCTGTTGAATCTCAATTACAATAATTTGTTTTATCCCTGGAGGAACTTTTTGCCTGGAGTAATTCCTGACCCCTGGATCTCATGCAGACACTGACTGGGATTTTGGATAAGTCTGTTAAATATTATGAAACCTGCTGTGGAATGAAAGGACTATTGACAACAGGGAAACAGAGGCTGTGTTAAAAACCCTGAAAAGAATATAACTGTATGTATGTCAGGATACTAAGATTGCACTACTTTCATGCAAAGCCTATTTTAAAATTGACAAGAAGCATGGAGATATTTTTAAGTCATAGGCATCAGAATAGATAAAGAGACTCTGTTCTATCCCAACTCCTCAATTCCTTTCTTTCAAACTTTCCTTCAAATATTTAAACAAAAAAAAAGAGTTTGGGACCCAAATCTTTCAGTTGTCTCAGGTCTGACATTTTCATTTTTATCTGCATTACCTTAACTGATTTTGATAATATTTATCCATCAATAAGAAATATATAAAATACTCAACCAGTATTGCTGACCTTTGTATGCCATCTATAAAAAATACTATCCTTCAGAGAGGGGCTTTGAGGGTTATTTTTAGCACATAACATCATGTGAATTATTAAACTTGTATGCCACACAATTCTCAACTACTGCTTCCCTCTTCATGTCCTGTAGGTTTTTTTTTCTTTCAAATGATATAGCTTCTTTTAGTGATTAGAAGCAATGCATTCAACAAGTGGGAAACAATTCTGGAATTATAATTTCATAACATGGGGTGGTACCAGATTAGCACATACACATGCTTTAGCCATTTGTAGCAGTTCTAAGTGTGGTGGCTTGTTTCTTGTACATCAAATGAGCAGCATAAATACAAGTAATAAACCTGCTCATCCTACAAACCTGTTGGGATCATTTATTGATTTCTTGGTATTTGTAAAACACTCCAGATCATTCAGTCAAAACTCTGAGCAATGAACAATGACTCAAGAATAACGCCAACTATATTACCTGTGGACCTTGTAATCAATTGTCCTGGATATATTATGTAACAACATTGCTAACATTGATGTTGACTTTCTTGGGTCTCTAAGGAACTGTGGCTACCACTATGCTCCTTATATTGAAAACTGGATTTCCCCCCCCCCCAGATTGCTGATAGTTCAGAATTTCTGGACAACTTTTCCTCTTGAATGGAATTATACTTTCTCTTTCTTTCTTTTTCTCTTTTATACATAAAATAACCAATAGGAGATCCTATATATTCAGTGTTCTTGGTCCAAGTATGTTGAGAGGATTCCTCAGCTAGGTTGAGCAATGCATAGGCATGACAGCTCCTAACTCCCTCCAGCAGACAATCAACTAGTAGTTTATGAAATTTGGTTTAACTCCAGATATTGTATTTGTTCTTGCTCGGGCAGTTTCCCAGTCACATTTTCATGCAGCTCTGACCTAATATGAAAATACTGCAATCTGCGAACCAGCAGAGTAAACTGAATGTGCCCAACTGGTTTATGCTCAATTTTTGTGGTCACATCAGTGCAAGCTACTGTATCTAACATTGCAGCTGTTTATAAAAATCAGTGTATCAAAATCACTGAAGATGAGAACTATTTATAGACGTGCTACATTCTTCAAATGGTGTGCAAAGAAGGTGAAGAGTGGATAACCCCATGATAGTTTGATAATAATTACCTGTGTCATTTATTCATACTTCCATATTTCCATATATCTGTCTGCATTTAGATAATGGTGCGGTGACAATGTCTCAAGTCTAATTTGGATTGTCAGTTAAGCATGTTTGAAGAAATCTTTTGAACGTGTGTGTGTGTGTGTCTGTGTGTGTGTTCTGAATTGCTTGTGGTTTCGCTGGATAGAGTAAACTTGCTTATGCAGAGACAATGGCAGAGTTAATCTCCGATCGGGGTGATTCAATGCTATCAGTGGAATCCCTCCAAGACTAAGCACACCTCAATGTAATCTTATTTCCCTCTAACTCCAATTAAGATTTAAATTAGCAATACTGGGTTTTTCCAGCTTGCCCTCAGGTCCATGAACTGAAGTTTCAGAGAACTGCAATAAACAAAAGCTCTCCAACAGGCACTGAGCATGTGCTTTTTAGTTACAGTTATTCACTAATGTAGCCGGAAGCACCATGGAAATGGGTATTCTAGTAATGCGTGAATGCCTACATAGGCAACGTTCTTGCTCTTGGATCTGCATTAACATCTATTTACGTCAAAATGTTGTTAAGTAGCTGCATCAATTTTCCATTCAGTAGTCACCCATTTGAAGTGATAGATGCCAACACTCCAGAGAAATTAAATACAGTGTTTGCATTATTGGTAAGAAGCATCCTAGCTCATATTCTGAAACAACCTGAACCTTGTTTCACTTTTATTGGTGACCTGGGGCGATCTGTTCTGATGGTACCATTGCAGTAGGTAGACTAACTATTTGGAAACGGATACTATGACCAAAGGGTGGAAGAGAACGTGGTCCACTGTTAGCTACCATAGATAATCCAGAAGCAGTATTTGTCGAAGTACCAGATGGAAGATAAAATATTTACCTCCATCTCCATAATACTCTTTTGAGTCCAGAAGCAAATTAATTGGATATTGTTACAAATCAGATATCAGACTAGCCTGATATCAGTGTATCCGACGTGCTTGTGATCTGTCACTTGTAGCCATATGGCTGTTTCATTGGAAAGGGAAAAGAGATGAAGTCATTAAAAATTAATCACTCATCAGTACGGCTTTCTTGGTTGTCCTACGAAGGCTCCGCATACTATTCTTATGTGTTTGGAATTGACAAGTTATGTTACATTATCATCTGCTGGTATTAAAAATCCAGTGCGCATACAAGATATTTTCTGTGGGTATATATACTCTTTAATTGCCAAACATCCTTATTTGGAATTCATCCGATTATATGGATTGAAGCTGGCAAAATGTATATTAAGAAACCTGGGAGGGTTGTAAGGAAAAAACAACAACAACCCTCCACTCTAGTTTCTCCTGGAAGATAATTTGGGTGGTCCTAACCCACCAAGACTTAGAGGCAACAGTATGAAACCCATTATTAACAGTTTTTCCAAAATCAAACATCCATGAATCCACAGCAATACACATCCTTCAAAAAGGTATGGTATTGAAACTTGTATGCAAATAGTGGTAACCACATTAAAAAACTGAGCTTACTTTGAAGTAATTTGCATTTGGAAAGCCTGAACAGAGGAATTTGCTTACTGTACATACACATACATATATAGTATATACATACCAAAGCATAAAAACAATGTGATTTGCATTAAAAAAGGGTTCCCAATAATTTACACAAGCATTTATGTAAATTACAGGAAGATGCATAGAAAGCTGCCGTATGTTACAAGATGTTGCAAATGTAAACAGTTACGAAAGTCTCTAGAAATAGATTTTGAAATATCTATTTTTAAAAAAGCCAGATGGGAATATTGCCCTTCTAAAGCAGACAGAAGAATTAACGCATGTCCAGCGGGTTACTGATAAGCAAAATCAGCTAGGCATCACTTTTTGGGGTGTTCTTAGGAATACCTATGTATTTAGTCAAACATAAGAAATTTAATTAAGGTCTCTTCTTCCAAAAAGAACATTTGAAAAATGATCCCTTAGGAATCAGATTAGCTAGGTGAGACAATATATAAGAATATCTCCTGACTCCTTGGAAACAGTCTGTGACCTTTTATCTGTGGTTGCAGTTTCCAGAACCAAAATAGAGAGAAAGCCCTTTCAGAAACCCATACTCTAAATCTAATACAGAGAGGGGGAGAGAGGGTGGGGGAGGGGGAGAGGGAGGGGGGAGGAAGAGAGGGGGGAGGAGCTGGGAGGTCTCTAAAATACTATAACATGAAATGAGGTGGACTTTTCAATTGATGGAAAAAATATTCAGAAAATAAATCACTGTTGTTTAGTGTTGTGGTATCTTGCTTTAGAGACATTTCAGTGGCAACACTTCCTCCTTTTGAAAGGAAAAGGACACCCTTTCTATTAATGCTAGATACATTTATGAACAGACAACTTAAGATCATCTGGATAAGAAAAAGTAGTATTGCTGCAAATCTCCAAGAAAGAAAATGTCCATGCTCAAATCTTGTCATCCCGACTTTGTTTCAGCCTATGTTTATGTATTTTTATGTATCCTTTGCACCTTCCCTTCTGAGTATGGATGGTAGTGGTGAGATATTCTCTCTGTGTGTATGTGTGTTTCAGTGGTGGGTTTCAGCCAGTTCGCACCTATTCAGGAGAACCGGTTGGTAACTTTCTAAGCAGTTCGAAGAACCTGTTGTTGGAAGAAATCTCCTTTTGTTTTTTTCCACTTTACAGGGCTAATACTGTAAGGAAGGCAGGAAGGAAACATTCTGGTGTTGTTTCTAGCCTAATCTTTATTGCCCTGCTTACAGAAACTGTCTCTCCGGTTAACCCTTATTACATTGTAACAGCTAAGGCAAAGCGCCTATCGATGTGAGTGACATTGAGTTGGTCATGCCCACCCAGTCACATGACTACCGAGCCATGCCCGCCCAGCTGGTCATTAGGGCAGAGAACCGGTTGTTAAATTATTTGAATCCCCCCACTGGTGTGTTTGTGTGTGTGTGTGCATGTGCGTGTCTCTCTCTTTTTCTTCTTCTTTACTACAGAGGATATACAATACTCCTTTTTTCAGCTTTGACCAAAATTCATATTCACCATATTCACATTCTCTCTCATTCATACTCAGAAAGTCTAATAAAGCACTTCCTTTGCTCAAGAAGGGACCTTACATATTCCAACAATTTGTCTGTTCATCTTCCACTAATAGTAGGAGACATGAACTGGCCAACTTATGACCTAGAGCACTCTTCAACTCAAACACAAAACAATGATCCAGCATTGCTCCAAGTCAAATGTACAGTGATAGCCCTCTTTCATGGGTCCATGCTGCAAATCCTGTTATTGTTTATTATCATCATCATCCCTAATTGCACAGTGTCCTAGTAGAGACAGAAATGGAGATGGTTTTGTGCTCCTGGAAAATAAGAGGGATGTATCAGCATGCTTGGGGAACTTTATGATTTAGACAAGTACATCATTCTTTTAAAAATATAAAAGATGGCTTTCAAAACTGCCTGATAAAGATTGACTGGGTGTCAGAAACTAAGGACAGTTGTATATCATGTGAGCAAACTAAAAGAAAACAAATGAGGCTTAGTTGAGTTCCTAACAGACTAGAAAGCTGCATGAAGGAGCAGGCTTCTTAAATGAGATGATGATTTATTGAAACATTTTCTTGCAGGTGTTGTTGTAAAGGAAAAAAATTCTGCCTAAATATATTTGCTGGGTTAATACTATATGCAGGTTCACACATTTTGTCATACAGTCTCCATAGCATACATGTGAATTTGCCTGTACATATGCAAGGGATGTGGTGGCTCAGTGGCTAAGATGATGAGCTTGTTGATCAGAAAGGTCCCCTTCATTTTTTTCCTCTGTACCTTTGTGATACGAAGGCACAATCATAAGTTTATAGTTGCAGAAATCAACATTTAAAAATAAATTAAACATTTGCATTTATTTTGGGCGAAAAAGTTACTTTGCTGTGATATTTTCCCAGCAGACAATGATAACAGCAGGGGCGATGGAGTGCAGATGACACAAGGCCAGCTCTATGATGCTATTTCCCTTGACTGCATCAAGATTCAGAATCTCTAGAATAGATCAAATCAGGATCACAGTACCAAATAAGCTTACCTATTTGAGTTGGAGAGACTAGTGGCTCAGTGGCTAGGATGCTGAGCTTGTCGATCAGAAAGGTTTGAATCCCAAGTGCTGCATAACGGAGTGAGCTCCTGTTACTTGTCCCATCTTCTGCCAACCTAGTAGTTCAAAAGCACGTAAAAATGCAAGTAGAAAAATAGGGACCACCTTTGGTGGGAAAGTAACAGCGTTCTGTGCGCCTTCAGCATTTAGTCACGTTAGCCAAATGACCACAGAGATCTCTTCGGACAGCTCTTCAGCTCTTCAGCTTTGAAACAGAGATGAGCACCGGCCCCTAGAGTCGGGAATGACTAACACGTATGTGTGTGGGGAACCTTTACTTTTACCTTTATGCAAGCATACATTATACATCCCCTGCAACTGTTTCAAGATTGGCTGTCCTCTCCTAAGAAGGCCACCCTTGAAGAAGTCCTATTATAGTTTATATTGAGCTTTATTCCAATGTGGCTAATGATCAAAATTTAAGGGCTATCTTAGGTGAGGAAGAAGGGGAGTTTCAATTCCTTTTAATTTGGCAGGCTTCCTTTCCTCAAACTTTT